>NC_047085.1:388102319-388403000 GCF_902459505.1 Geotrypetes seraphini
ACGCCTGTAAGCTGCACCAGCCTTATTGAAGCTACCACCACCCTGAGGACCGGGCGAGTACTGTAGTCATGCAGGGCACAAATATGGAGGGGAGCCTAATATCTTCTCTCATTGTCAGTGTGGGGGGGGGGGGGGAGTGCCAGGGGATGAGTTGAACAGACACAGCTGTATGTGCTTTGAGTGTGGTTATAAAACTACAAAAAGGCAGTATACAAGGCCCAGTCCCAATCCCTATAGCTCAGTATGGTCCTGGCTATGACATCTAAAAATAACAAAAGGCTGCATTTCAATTTAAATTTTAATCACATGTTATGATGTTGCAGTTCATGTTTGTATTTGAAATGTATGTATGTTTATATGTAAACCATCTATTATTAGACGGTATAAAAATTTTAAGAAAATAAATAAAAGATAGGGGGGGCGTTTCTCACTGCAGCTCTTTGTGACTCTCGGCGAGTTACTTAATGGGGGATTGCCCAAAGTCACAAGGAGCTGTAGCTATCTTTAATCGTGTAATAAAGTTTTATATTTATTTATTTAAAATTATATCCCATCCTCTCCAAAAAGATCAGTACAAGTTACAGTTTACACTCACAGTATTACAATATAGGGTTTACATACAGTGTGTTGCAATATATCTTCATATAGGATTATTTACTGATGCTGGTGAAGGGTTGAGGGAGTGACTAGGAAAAAAGGTAGATTGTAGGGCTGCACTTTAATTAAAAATTATAATCATGTGATTAAAGAACAAAGTGTAATGAAAAAAGATAAGAAATATAAGATACGGATTGCAAATTAAAGAATCTAAAACATGCTGAATAGTTATAAACTTCCTTACAGTTTTCACAGCCTACTTCAGAAAAACAAGCCTAAACAAAATATGTGAATGAAGAAAGATTAAAAGAGCCTACAGTATCATTTTTGTGAGCCAAAATTCATTTTATGAAGGATTGTGACAGTTGTATATGTTCAGATGCTGTACCTCCAAGTGCTGAGGATAATCCACAATAGGGAAAGGAAAGGGTAGACTCCCGTCCTCATTCCCAGCCTTCATTTTCTAGGATTAGAACATGGCTCAACATTAGCACATATGGCTTAAAGGCTCCTCCACACCAACACCCAAATTAATTAACAAAAAATAATAGTGCTTTTTCACCGAAATCCGCTGCCACAACTAATTTCAGTCCGCAACAACTACTGTCTTCATGTCACCGCCGAAACCGCCGAAAGCCGAATCAACCGCGCCACTCAACGGTAGAAGAACCAAGCCGGATCCAAACACACCAGAGAAAATGGCGACGGGAATCGACGAAGCCTCATTCGACCTGCTCTTAAAAGAAATGAGGTCAATTCGGATCATAGTGCAAGATAATACAGAATGCCTCCATTAAAATTATATATAATGCTAAAAAATTTGACCATGTGTCACCATTACTCAAGAAAGCACATTGGCTTCCGGTCACACACCGTATCATATACAAACAATGCCTAATTACACACAAAACCTTAGAATTTAAAACTCCTGCCTTTATCTATAGAGTATTAATACCGTATACTTCCTCTAGATCTCTCAGATCACAGGATCAACATCTCTTAGCAATCCCCTCATTGAAAGTCATTAACACAAGACGTACTACAATCTTCTCTATAACAGCCCCTCAGTCCTGGAATAACCTCCCACTTTACTTAAGACTAGAAAAAAATTTAGGAAAATTTAAAGCTCATCTTAAAAGTTTTTTATTTACAGATGCATTTAATGATTAAGTTTGTTAATGACCAAATCCCTCTGCTTTGTCAATTTAATTCTCTGAATTTATTTACCTTTCCCCTCCTAATGTATTTCCCTTGAATTTTTAAATATAATAACTGTATGTAACCATCGAATTAAATAACTTTCCTTATGTTTTAGTATTGTTAGTTAAATCCCATTTAAGTTTTAATTTTTCTTTTTTGTTGTTGTTTTTATTGTAAATGATATATTAATTAATTTTTGAACAATTTGTACATCGCCTAGAAATTTGAATAGGCGATAAATCAAGACATTTAATAAACTTGGAAACTTGGAAACTTGGCAAGAGCAAGTCAAGGAAACAAAGCTTCTCCGTGGGAAAATTGAAGAACTAAACTCTCAGTTTGTCGACGCGCGCCACCGACTTGACGCTCTTGAAGTAAAAACGGCTGATCTGCAATCAACACAAACGCTAGTAAATAAACATGAAAAATTGATTATCACCCTGCAACGAGACATGGAAGACCTTTCCAACCGCAGCAGAAGATCCAACCTGAGAATCATTGGATTACCTGAATCAACAGAGGGCTCTGATATGATTTCCTTCTTGTCTAATTTTCTGCCTAAAACTCTCGGTCTTGTCTTCTCTCCTCCATTGGAAATAGAGCACGCTCACCGTGTACCTTCTCATCTTTCATCACATGCTTCCTCTCCTCGACCCATAGTGGCAAAGTTGCTCAGATTTCAACACACGTTGCAAATCCTTACAGCTACAAAATCTAAACCTCAACTCCTCCACCAAGGTAGAAAGTTCTTTATAGTTCCAGACCTGGCCAAACCCACGGCCTTGAAGAGAAAAGCATTTCTTTCCCATCGACAGGAGCTTAAAGATATAGGAGCCAAGTATGGTCTTATGTACCCAGCAAGGATGAAAGTGACCTACAACAACCGCACATCTTCATATACTGACCCTAATGACTTAGTTGCATTTCTGGAATCTTTAAAAATGCGCTGACATGATTTGCTGCAAACATACTCACTTGTTTCTCAGTTATATCGCAAATATTGATAAGCACACCAATTTTCAAGTTATTGATATTGTATGGGTGTGGGGTTCTTTGCTAGCTTTCCCATTTGTGTTATATCTTTGTGCTCACAGGAGCACCCATAAAAAATTTTTACTCTATGTATGAGAATGTGATCCTTTGTGATGACATTTTTTACTTTTTCTCTACTACCTTTACGCTCTTTCTTTTACTTTCTGACAGGAGTGTCTACCTCAAACATTCTCTTTGCTATATACACACATTGAACATGTGCAAAATATACTGCAATATAGTAATGTATTTAAAAGATTATGGCTGACTTGCATATTTTTTCTTTTAATGTGAATGGACTAAATCATCCCATTAAGAGGAAAAAGATAGCTAACTATATTTTTAATAAGCACCCTGATGTGGTTTTTTTACAAGAGACTCACCTGCCTCTCGCTGCTGCCTTAAAATTTCAATTAAAGGGATACTCCTCTCACTTTTATTCTCCTGCGACCCGGCGTAAGAAAAATGGAGTCTCAATATTTTTTCATGATAAACTCTCTCCTGTAATTCACTCTTCTACGACGGACAAGGATGGAAGATGGTGCTTGGTGCACGCTGCATTGCACTCAGTGAACTTTGTGTTCCTTAACATTTATGCTCCAGTCCTAGACCACCCAGAATTTTTCCAAGACCTTCAGATGGCGTTAGTAGAATACAGTTCTTGCTCTTTAGTACTTGGAGGCGATTTCAATCAAATTCAAGATATTTATATTGATAGATCATCTTCTTGCAAACCCTCCAAATCCAAGTCATTCACAGCCTTACATGCCCTTAAAGATGCCTTCTCCCTTGTAGATCCATGGCGTTTGTTTAATCCAAAGGGTAGAGAATACTCTCACTTCTCACCACCTCATAATACCTACTCAAGAATAGACTTCTTTCTTATATCCTCCTCTCTCATTCAGGACCTGGCAAACAATGTTATTCACCCAATTTCTCTTACACATCATGCGGCCACCTCCCTACACCTACTTATCTCTGCCCCTCGCAAAGAATCTTCTTCTTGGAGACTAAACAATGCTTTACTCTTAGACTCAGAAATAGCTGACAAAATTCAATCTTTCACTGCTGAATTCTTCGAACTTAACTCCAAAGATCCAGAAATTTGCCCATCCATTGTCTGGGAGGCTTATAAAGTCTCCCTTAGGGGTGAACTTATCAATCTTGCCTCTTGGAAAAAGAAACAATCCATGAAAAAAGAGAAAGACTTAGAATCTTCTATCAAAGAGTTAGAACTACAACATATGTCTGCCCACTTACATGATCCATCCATTTTTCAACGTATACAAAATCTTAAATACGAATTTAACACTTTAGTTTCCAGTACTGCTAGACGAGATATTTTTATCTCAACCTCTGGACATTATATGGGAGACAACCTTATGGGACGCCCTTTGGCTAGATATCTTAAAACTAAATCCAAACGCCTACATATCACAGCCATTCAAAACCCATTGGGGCAGATGGTTAAAACCCGGTCTCTGATCTCTTCTCAGTTTGAAAACTTCTATACTACTTTATATAAATCTGATTTTTCTGCTTCAGAATCGAGGATAGACTCTTTTCTTGCTTCTTTGGTTCATCCGACCTTATCGGACTCTGTGAAATTGAAACTGGACTCTCCCATTACTGTATCTGAAATAGAAACCGCAATATCATCTATGCCTACCGGCAAAGCCCCAGGTCCTGACGGGTTTACCAATGAATTTTTTAAGCAGTTTCGTAATCTTCTGGCTCCTCATCTTCTTTCTTACTATGAATTCCTCCACTCTGATCCAGACAAACAATTCAACTTCACTGAGGCCACTATAGTAGTCATTCCCAAACCTGACAGAGACCCTACCTTGGTTAAAAACTTTCGCCCCATTTCTCTTCTTAATTTAGATTACTAGATCATGGCAAAACTTCTTGCACTGAGACTCAACAAAGTGATCCCCTCTCTTATTCACAAAGATCAAACGGGGTTTATTAAACAAGGGTTTATAGGAGACAATATACGCCTCTTTCATCATATTAATGCCCATGCTAAAACACTCTCAGATCCCGTAATCGGCTTGGCCATAGATGCCGAAAACGCCTTTGACCGAGTTGAATGGCCTTTTCTATTCCAAATTTTAAAGTGGTACAACTTTGGCCCGTTCTATACAGATTGGATTAAAACTTTATATCATCAACCCACAGCTCGCATTTTAATTAATAATTCTCTCTCCAACAAATTCTCCCTACATAGAGGCACTCGCCAGGGCTGCCCTCTGTCGCCGCTGCTATTTAACTTAGCGTTGGAACCTCTCCTCTCTGCTATCCGACAATGCCCAACAATAACAGGAATTGAAACCACTTATTGTCATATCAAATTAGCAGCATACGCTGATGATGTCCTTCTCTTTATCCGAGATCCTGTTGCTTCCCTTCCCTCACTCGTTAATATTGTCTCTCATTACTCCAAGCTTTCTGGATACTCAGTTAACTGGGAAAAATCAGAAATTTTCCCTCTTAATGATCTCATTTACCCCTCAGATCTTGCCCAATTTCCCTTCACGTGGTCACACGGAGCTGTAAAATACTTGGGAGTGTTAATACATAAAGATCCGATTCAAACTCAAGATCTAAACATATCTAAAATTAAAAGTTTAGTTCTTAACACCCTGTCTCGTTGGTCTCCACTCTTCCTTTCATGGTGGGGCAGAATAGCTTCCATCAAAATGACCCTTACTCCTCAGATAAACTATACCCTCTCAATGCTTCCCTCCTTATGCAAGAAGAAATTTTTTCATTGGTTGAATAAGAAAATATCTGACTTTGTGTGGAATAACAAAAAACCTCGTATTGCTCTCGACAAGCTGAAAGCCTCTAAAATTAATGGGGGTTTGAATGTACCAGATTTTCATTTTTATTATATCGCATCATTGGCCAAATATGGAGCCTATTGGATTATTAACCCTAGTACCCAAGACTCACCAACCTGGTTTGACCTGGAACGGTTTTTATGTGCACCATTACATGTTTCATGCTTGTTGACGGTGCCAGTGCCCAAACTTTTGAGAAAATATTCCTTATTGAGTGCAACGCAGCATGCCCTTCATATACTAGACGCAATCGCAGAGATTTCAATTAAAGACAGTCCACTCTTGTCCATTTGGAATAACCCCAAAATCCAAATCAATTGTAAATCTCTTTCATGGAAAAGGTGGCAGCGGGCTGGTTTGTGGTCTCTCCATCAGATAACCACTCTCACTTCGTTTGTTCCCTTTGTCACAATTTGCTCTACTTACTCATTGTCTCCTTCTGCTTACTCACAGTGGCTTTCTCTTACTAAGACGTTATCTTCTATGTCTATACGCTTTGATTATATGATATCCATTCACACTTTGTATCACTGGTCCACATTGGCTATATCAAAAGGTAAAGCGATATCTCTCTTTTATAGTATTCTAAGAGATCACTCTTACACATTTTCCTCTCATTCCATGAAGCATTGGGAATCTATGCTGACAACCTCACTTACTGATGTTGACTGGGAACTCTTCTGGTCCTCGACAAACCGACCTCTTTTATCATCCAGAGTCTCACAATCAATGTTCTTCATTATGTGGAATGCGGTATGGACACCCTTTCGGATGTGGAAAGCTAACCTAAAACAAGACTCTATATGTTGGAATTGTATGAAAGAAGCTGGGACTCTTGATCACATGCTTTTCCACTGTGCTAAAGTTCGTTCCTTTTGGACGTGCATTTGGGACACCATAAAGTCTATTACCAATTGTTCAGAAGAAATTTCCTTTGACATTATAATTCTCCGATCTCAACACCCTTGTTTTACACAGTCTAACTGTCCTCCTAAACTCATTGATGCAATGTTTGTGACTGCCCTTATGCACATCTTGAAAAATTGGAAGTCCTCTTCATTACTAAACTATACCTTTTGGTGGAATTCTTTGAGCATGTATCATAAATTTGAATCATATGCTTATGAAAAGAAAAATATAATTCGACTTTCCAAAAGTTTGATACAATGTAAATCACCCTGGAAATTCCTAGACTCATATGTTCAATCTATTTCATAGACACTCCTCTCTTCTTCTTCTTCCTCTTCCTCTTCTTTTTCTTTACCTTCATCTTTTTCCTCATTTTATTCTTTTTCTTTCTTCCTTCAATTTCTCTTTCCTCTTATCTTTTCTTTTATTATTTTTTCATGAACAGTCCTAGTACTTTAGATCTTTTAAAACGATTCAATTCTACATTGTACAATGTAACTGAATATTTGTTATACTAAATGTTTTGTTTTATTTTTTGATACCCTGTACTTGAACTGTTTCTTATATTTTTTCAAAAAACTCAATAAAAAATATTGAACTAGAGAACATGGCTCATCTTCAGGCTCGGAAGAGAATTGTTTCATACACATCTGAGAGGGTATGACCAGTGTTGGTCCATGTACTTAGGGCCTCTTCTATCAAACTGCGCTAGCAGTTTTTAGCGTAGAGAACTGCGCTGAATGGCCCACGCTGCTCCTGATGCTTATAGGAACTCTATGAGCGTCGGGACCAGCACTGGCCATTCAGCGCACCTCACCGCACTACAAACTGCTAACGCAGTTTGATAGAAGAGGCCCTTAATGTATGCAAACAACCAAAGAGGGTGCAGAGCACTTAGGAACATGACTTAGGTGTAAGTTTGGACAAAGATCAATGGAAAGAAGTATGGATGTCGATCATGATGTCATTTCATTCAGCAAGTTTAATGCAATCTTCCTTTTTTAATGCATATGGCTTTGAGGACCCTATTGAAGTTATCAAAGATAGATGACTCAAAAGGAAAATATTGCAGGACCTATAAGATATAAATTAGAATTATGGAGCATATGTTATTCAAGTGTCCACATGTAGCTAATCATTGGAACAAGATCTGGTCAACTATTTCAGCTTTCCCAGTAATTATACTTGTGGGTTTTGGTCTTAAGAATGAGTTAAACACTTATAAAGTGCAGCTATTGGAAAATATAGTAATGATAACAATTTAAATGATATTGTTTGAGTGGAAAGATTTCTCTAAATTAGATAACATTTGGTGAAATATGTTTTGTTTATATAGTAAATATGAGAAAATATTTGCTGTTAAGAGTAGTAGTTTAAAAAAGTTTAAGAAAATACAGGATTGTCTGCTCAAATTTAGTGGATAAAGGTAGATAGTGTACTGGAAGTATGTTAGTATAGATACAACACCATAGGATTATAATTTTTTTAATGTACAATTTGTTTTTTTACTATTGTCTTTTTATATTGTTATATTGTTTATATATATTTTATATTGTTATGTTGTAATTTTTTATTAAATTTTAATAAAGTATTCTGGAAAAAATACATGTCTTTTTAATATTTAAGAAAAAGTACAATGAAGAACACAATAAAAAATTTACTTAAGTAAAAGTAAAAAAAAAAAGTTATTGTCTAGTATAATAATTTCTGAGTAAAAAGTAAAAGAATCATAACTACAATGAATATAACTACTGTTAATGTTTTTATCCCAACAACTTTATTGCTTTACAATTCAATCCACTTTGCTTTTAGTAAACCTAAAAAAGGTTTTCAACAACTGCAATGACAGAAAGTAGATTGCTCAGTCTGAATAAAAAGTTTCTTCAAATCAGGCCAGGCTGCAGTATTACTAGATGTCTTTTGCCTGGGTCTACAGATATTGATCAAGGGAATCTCTATCAGAAACACATGACTTCTGTAAAGTGAAGAATGCTTTATCATCACCATCATTGTCATTATCATCTACAATAGAAGCAGTGTGATCTAATTCATCACTTGCATTTCACCTTCATTATCATCATCATGCTGGCCAATTACAGAGAAGGCTTCACAAAGTTAGAATCACTGCCTATTGTTGTTCAGTTTTTCATTTGATGGCAAACTGACCCCCTTCTTTTACAAAGGCGCGCTAATTGATTTAGCATGCGTTAAATGCTACCGCGCCCATTATAGTCTATGGACGCGTTAGCGTTTAGCGTGCGCTAAATTGGCTACCGCACCTTAGTAAAAGGACCTTTAAATATCTTCAAGAGCTGATGCAAAGGGATGGAGCTCCTCTCATATGAGGAAAGACTAAAGAGGTTAGGGCTCTTCAGCTTGGAAAAGAAACGACTGAGGAGATATAATTGAATCTACAAAATCTTGAGTGGAGTAGAACGGGTACAAGTGGATCAATTTTTCACTCCGTCAAAAAATACAAAGACTAGGGGGACACTCGATGAAATTGCAGGGAAATTGCAGGGAAATACTTTTAAAACCAGATTTTCACTCAGAAAATAGTTAAGCTCTGGAACACGTTGATAGAGGATGTGGTAAGAGTGGACAGCGTAGCTGGTTTTAAGAAAGGTTTGGACAAGTTCCTGGAGGAAAAGTCAATAGTCTGTTATTGAGAAAGACATGGGGAAGCCACTGCTTGCCCTGTAGCATGGAATATTGTTACACCTTGGGTTTTGGCCACTGTGGGAAGGGGCTACTGGGCTTGATGGACCATTAGTCTGACCCAGTGAGGCTAAGGAGATTAGGCAACCAGAACTGAATGTAATACTTCAGATGAGGTCGCACCATGGAGCGATACAGGGGCATTATAACATTCTTAGTCTTGTTAACCATCCCTTTTTTAATAATTCCTAGCATCCTATTTGCTATAAATGAACTAAAATTGAAAAATCTAAACACTTCAATAAATTGTTTTACCATTGCAAATTTGTTGGGCACAGATTTTGCTGCTATTAAAGAAAAGACAAGGAGGAAAAAATAATCTGGGAGTGAGAAGCCTGCACAAATCTGGATTGAAGGATATCCTCAAATGGAGATCTTATCCCAGATTTGTGCAGTAGATGATAAAAGAGGTACCTGCAACAAGAGGCAGAGCCAAGGGCAGATGTTTTCAGCCTCCTGTGGTACAGGCAGGCATTAAAATCTGCAGTTGTGGTTCCTATTCGTGGCATACTTATATATCAGCATTTCCATGTGAGACAAAAGTCACTTAAGATGGATGTGAAATAAAAGATCCAGTTGGGTCCAGCTTTCTTAGCCCTCCATTGTGATCAAAGAAGCTATAAGGGAAAACAAAAAGCAACCCGCACACGCGGAGGCTAAGCTAAGTGTTCTCTGATGAAGACCCTGTTTTCCCGTATCCCTCAATGTGATTTGCAAGAAGGTGTGCATCCAACTTGCCCTTGAATCCCAGAATGGTAGTCTCCGTCACAACCTCCTCCGGGAGAGCATTCCAAGCGTCCACCACTCGTGTGAAACAGAACTTCCTGACATTGTCCTGGGCCTGTTGCCCCTCAATTTCAGTCCATGACCTCTTGTCCGAGTCACTTTTGACAACGTGAATAACAATGTTTCTTGCTCTATTTTGTTGAATCCTTTTATCATTTTAAAAGTCTCTATCATATCCCCTCGCAGTCTCCTTTTCCCCAGGGAGAACAAGCCCAGTTTTCTATTCTTTGTAGCTCAAATTCTTCATACCCTTTACCAGCTTCGTGGCTCGCCTCTGTACCCTTTCCAGCAGGGTTATATCCTTTTTTAGGTAGGGAGACCAGTGTTGGATACAGTACTCCAAGTGTAGTCCGACCATTGCTCTGTAAAGTGGCATTATGACGTCCGCCGATCTACATGGATACAGTCTTTCCAAAAAGTTCAAGCCCTCGTCATAGGCTAAGATTCAGCTGCCACATTAATAAAAGCTAATGAATGTTGTACTCATATGTAACCCTATATCATTCAGCCCTTACCTAGAATTTCCATCAGCCATTGCCACATGTACCTAGCTCATTTGCATAGTAGCATAGTAGATGATGGCAGATAAAGACCCGAATGGTCCATCCAGTCAGCCCAACCTGATTCAATCTAAAAATTTGTTGCATTGGTTTTTTCTTCTTCTTCTTAGCAAGAATCCAAAGCTCTGCCCGGTACTGTTCTTAGGTTCCAACTACTGAAGTCTCCGTCAAAGCTCACTCCAGTCCATCTACACCCTGCCAGGCATTGAAGCCCTCCCCAGCCCATCCTCCACCAAACGGCCATATACAGACACAGATCATGCAAGTCTGCCCAGGCCTTAGCTCTTCAATATTGACTATTATTTTCCAATTCTAGATCCTCTGTGTTCATCCCACTTTTTTTTTAACTCCGTTTTCCTCTCCACCACCTCTCTCGGGAGCTCATTCCAAGCATCCACCACCCTCTCCGTAAAGAAGAATTTCCTTACATTGCTCTTGGGTCTCCCACCCCTCAACCTCAAATTATGTCCTCTAGTTCTACCATTTTCCTTTCTTTGGAAAAGATTTTGTTCTACATTAATACCTTTCAAGTTTAGTTGGGGGTTATATGAGGTTCAATAAGAACTAGTGGAGTTTGAAGAGAGGAGATCTAAAAAAAGTTGAATTTACATCCTGCCTGCAGATAAGGTATTATATATTTTTCTTTGCATTATTTATAGGTGCTCCTCCACTGGGTTAATAACAGTAGTCCTAATAATGTGGACTAGAAATATAAGTTTGTGTATGATTTTATTGTTTCCTGGAATTGACTTGTAATTGCTTATTGTTTTTATTTGTTGTAATAAATGAATAATCTTATTAAAAAAAACTTTAAAAAAACCTAGTGGATGCCCCCTCTCCATGACTGGTGTTTAAAAAAACAAAACCGTTGACATGATATCCTTTTCTACTTTCCAGTTTTAATTCTTAAACATTTCTTTTCTATACACGGATGAGATTCTTTTATTTTCTAAATAGTTTTATATTGTAAACCACTTCACTACATTTAGGGGTCCTTTTACTAAAGCGTGCTAACCGATTTAGCACGTGTTAAATGCATCTTAGCATTTAGCCCGCGCTAAATCGGTTAACGTGCCTTAGTAAAAGAACCTCTTAATGAGGAAAGGTGGTATATGAATGCCAGCAAATCAAAGATCACTGTTCCATGCTTCAAGATTTTCTGCCATCATTCCTGCATCTGGGTCATCCTCAAGATACACCACTATAAGTTAGTACTGCAAAAGTATTATCCCCACAAGAGGGTGTTTTACCAACTTCAGACTCAACGCTGCCTCTCTCAAACCTCTTGAGGAAGAGACAGCTCAACTGGTTACAATCTGGGGTAGGGGGATATTTTTTTTCCATTTTGGGAAAATATTACCTCCTACTCCTGGGTACTGAGCATAAAATCAGCCCCCAGAATGGCGTGCCATGAATGATGGCTGCATCGGGGGAGACCACTTTAAAAACGGGCCCAATTCTCCCTTTTCCCTACCCCTTCCTCTTTCCTACTGGTTCTTTCCCTCTGCACATCCTCACCTCCTGACCCGGAGGCCCCTTCCTTTGGGACAGGCCTTGTTAATCACTCCGGCCTGCTTCTTGTTAGGCCGGCCACAGCATCGCAGTTAATACAGCCGCAGCTGGTGATAAAAAAGCCTAATGTGGCTTTATAAAAGGGGGTCCTAGTTAGCTAATTTGATATTGTCTGAATGTACTGTCATATAAATTTATTATTATTACTTTGAAAACTCTCTAGAGCCTTATGTTATCTTATGTTATTACCGTGTTTTCCCCAAAATAAGACAGTGTCATATTAATTTGGAGTAAAAAAAACGCACTAGGGCTTATTTTTGGGTATGTCTTATTTTTTCATGTACAACAATCATCTCTCCCTTACTCTCCTCTACCCTAACTCTTCCTCTTTCCTTTCTCTCTCCCCCCCCCAATGTACAGCATCATTCCTCCCCTCTCACCCATCCCCTTGTGCAGCAGAATCCCACAACCCTCCCACCATGAAACTGACATACCTCCACTCTGAGGCCTCCTAAAGCAGTAGGTGGGAGTTGCTAAATCAACGAGTCCAATTTTTTTCAGCAAATCAGGCAGCACTAGTGTCAGGGATGGAGTCATGGAGGAGGGGGTTTCGAAGGCCGATCTTAACTAGGGCTTATTTTTGGGGGTAGGGCTTATATTAGGAGCATCTTTAAAAATCATGCTAGGCTTATTTTTAGGATAGGTCTTATTTTCGGGGATACAGGGTAGAGTTGCCTGAACGAGTACGTAAACCTTTTGCGGCAGGCACATAGACTTGCAATCACTCTGGCAGCCAAGTTAAAAAAAACTGACCATATATCTGCAGTTATATTGAATTTACATTGACTGCCTATTAAATTTTGGCTACAATTTAATATATTTGATATGATATTCAGAATTTTTTTAAATTGTAAACCGCATCAACCCATTCAATGGAATTTTGTAATATATCAAGCTCGAATAAACCATTCAGGATTTTACACATTTGGAGCCTACAGTTTCCTCTTAATCCTGTGATCATTAGGGAACTTCACATTAGTCAAAGATTGCTGTCTAATCCATCCTTGAAAGTTTCAAAGGAACAGTTCACAAAACTGGGAGTTTTAAATGTGCTGGCCCCAAACTATGGAATTCTCTCCCGTTACTGCTGTGATAAGAAAACAATTACGGCCTCTTTTACAAAGCCACGCTAGTGGCTGCCACGCGGCAACAGCCTCGAAGCCCTTTAAATCTCTATGGGCTTCGGGGCCGTTAGCGCAGCGCAGCCACTAGCGCGGCTTTGTAAAAGAGGCCATTAATTTCCTTTTGGGGGGGACTGAAGGCTCGTCTATTTGAGATTTTTGAATCAGGTTTTCTGATGGTCCCATCATTTCCAGCTGGAATTTGACTTGTCTTTTTGCGTAATGTTTTGTCAATAATACTTGGAAGATTAAGATTAATTCAAAATACAGCAATTTTCGCTTAATCTTCGGGCTGAGAAAACAAGAACATATCAGCCCTTATTACCAATAACTATACTGGTTATCTGTTGAAGCTAGAATATTATTCAAATTTACCTGCATTTGTTGTAAACTGTTGTCTGAATTATCTCCACGTTACCTTATCTCTCATTTTGAATTGTATAGGCCGGTCAAGTTTACTCGTTGTACTAGCTTATTTATATTTCCGAATCCAAAACAAGAGCTGTTACAAGAAGTCCTTTGATACAACCTTGGCCTTTCAAGCAGGTAAAGCTCAATCTTTGCTATATAGTTTGATTAATCAAACTGAACCACACTGTTCTTTCAGGAAACTAGTAAAGACCTGTTTGTTTATGAAATTCTTATCTGTCTAAGAAATATGCAATTATATCTATGTCTTTTGCTCATTGTATTTTTATCACTGATTGTCCAGTTCTTCATATCTGTAAACCGCCTAGAACTCTTTGGGTGTTGGCGATATAGAAAATAAAGTTATTATTATTATTAATTTGTAGTTGTTTGTTTTATCTATACATTAGGCAACAGAAAGATCTGGATAAATTTAAAAAATGTTAAAGCACCATTTGTTTTGTAAAATGAAGTACGATGGTTGATACTTTTATAAGAATTGCAGTTATGGAGTTATTTTTTTTGTGTGTATTTTAACCCCCACCCCATCCCCCACCTCACCTTTACAAAACCGTGGAAGCTTTTTGTAGTGCAGACCGGCATCTAAATGCTCTGTGATGCTCCCGACACTCATAGAGTTCCTATGAGCATCGGGAGCAGCACAAAGCATTCAGCGCACTGGCCTGCGCAAAAAAAACCCACTTCCGCGGTTTTGTAAAAGGGAGGGTTAGTCTTGTTTTATAAATTATGTATGTAATGGTTGTAATCTGCCTTGTTTAAGGGCAGACTATAAATAAAAAACTATTTTTAAACTGTAAACTGCTAGAATTAATGTGATAGGTAACGTACGCATTTCATTAAAAGAAAGTAAAATAATTGGGCCTCTGCATTGTCCCATTATTCATCATAGAACACGCATAGATTATAGTTTTATTAGTCAGATTGGGAAAACTAGATTAAAAAAAGAAAACGAAAAACCTACAACAAGACCACTGTCAAATTGCAGCACAAGTAAACCAAAACAATTCTATCAGATTCCAAAGAAAGTTAAAAAAAAAAAAAAGGTTATTGCCCCTTGACAACTAGCACAGCTTTCAGCTACTCAGGCTGCAAATTACAGGAATGTTTAGAGTGGAGCTGACACTTTTTTTTTTTTTAATTCTAACAGTTTACCATTTAGCAATTAGCACTGTTTCTGAGCAGCTGTCTGCTGGCTCTCCCGTTATGTAATATTATCCAGAGTAGCTTGAGGAAAGCATTGCAATCAAAACTCATCATCATATATCAGTTAATATTCTCATGTGCTCTACTCACCTGTGAGCAGCCCGGGGCAGTGCAAACAAAAGGCCTCTCCTGCTCCAAGTTCATCTCCGATTCCTCATAAATCTAGACGGTAGAAAAATAAGCAAGAATCCATGAACACTACTCTCCCTCCATTGCTGAAATTGAGGAAGAAACCAAAACAAAAGTGGGGCTTTGAACATAAGGTCTTTTTATTTTTATATCATGGTTACTCTTCACTCACAAACATAAAAAATACATACAAGGAAATTCACAACTACTAAAAGGTTTTAACTTATTTTCTAGGTTCCCTGCTGTCTGAGATCTTATTGTTCTTTCCTGAGCATATATTTACTTTCAAGGGGGGGAAAAAATTGAAGAAGGCAGTCCTAGCTGAAATCCTGCCTAGGAAAAACAAATGTCCAGTGTTGGTATTAGATAAGAGTGTGTCTGCTCAGCAAGAGTCTGAATTTTTTTTTTTTTTTTTTGTTTAACCTTGCCTTCTCCAATTCCACTTCCTGCTCGGTGCCTTACAAGAAGCAGACTCCTGAGGGTTTCTGTACACTAGATGCTGTGAGCAGTTATTGTGAAGGGCTGTCTCAGATGACACAGGTTAAGTTAATAATACACAGCCCAAAGGGTGGAGCTACTATGCAGTGAAATTCCCAAGGTATAAGTGACCCAAAATCTGAGAACGCCCAGCTGTGGCCATGGAGCACAGTGTTAGAAGGAAACCCCTCTTAATCTTTTGAGCCTTCTGGTTAGAAATGATGCTTTCTTGATTATTTTCTCCCCCCCCCCCCCCCGGCCCCCATTTCCTGTTAAATATCAGGCTGAAAGATTGTCACAATATCCAAGCAAAGCTTTAAAAAACTCCCTCTCAAGGATTCTGGAATTTGACTTGCATTATCAAAAGCAACTATCTTTATGGTAACCCACCTGTATCCCTTACACTGACAAAATGCACCTTGATAGTAAACCACTTGTATTGTAACCCACTTGCATCCCATGTACTGACAAAATGAATCTTTAATGTAAACCACTTGCATCCCATGTACTGACTAAACGTATCTTTATTGTAAACCGTTTCTATCCCATGTACTATCAAATGTATCTTTATTGTAAACCGCTTCGAACTTCATGGTATAGCGGTATATAAGAAATAAATTATTAAAATTATTGTTATTACTTACTTACCTGTAACAGGTGTTTGCCATCCAAAGCAAGATTGATAAAAGCATACGAGTACTCAGTACCATCATCCAGCAGCACCAGGGTGTAACAACTTTCCCAGATCTTGGAACTGATTGTGAAGTTCTGAGCATTGCATAGCTCTTCTCAATCACAGCAGATCCTCAGCTAGTTCCAAAGGTCAAATATGTAGGAAACTCTTTGAGAGATGGGAGGAACTGTATGCCTTATCAGTCTTGCTGTCTACAAAAAAACATCTGTTACAGGTAAGCTACATTGCTTCCCCCTGTCCCCCATCTATACATAAGAACAACTGAGTTAGGCCCAAGCTTAGGACTGCTCAGTATTAAACTCTTAGTTATTTTGAGGTAAGAGTTATTCACCCATATAGCTAGACCTCTTAGGCAAAAGTACTCTCCTGTCCAAACAATATGAAGATAAGAAAAGACCAAGTAAGCTGCTTTGCAGTTAGTATTCAGTGATACTGAATTAATGAGGCCCAACTGTGGGAGCGGTAGCTGGACTTGGATGAGAACTGACCTTGGAATTGAGAGAAATGGGGACATGTTCATAGCAACATCATATACAAATTTTTTTTTCCTAATCTTATGGATGATATATAATTTTTTCTTCTAGTGATAACTTTGCTGAGGGGTAATTTTTCCTGAAACATGACTTCTAATTTTCTTTTTGTATCTTTCAATTGTGAGGATATGTATGATTTAAAAGCATATTTAACATTTTTTTTAAAAAAAATTTTAAAAAGCAACACCATATACAAAAGAAAACAGTTTATTTAAGTCCTCCCTACCATTGTATACCAATTTTATCAAGATCTAACAAAACAAGTGCTTCCTCCCTACAGATAGTGAAACAGGGGGAGGTGTTACTGACAATAGATTACCGTACTGTAAAACCATTCCTTTTTTTTTTTTTTGTTAATTCTTTATTTATCAATTTAAACTTTTGAAAAACTTAACAGTCAAAAAAAAAAGGAAAATAATACAATGCCATGAATTCTTATCTCCCCTCTTTTTAACCTTTCAAATTCCTTTAGATCATTGTAATCTTATTAGTATGTTTATTTTCTTATTTTTCTCCTCTATCTCTATTTTCTTTCTTTATTACTCTTCTAATTGTCATTTTTCCTGGTACTTTAGTTAGATTGTGAGCCTTCGGGACAGTAAGGGAATTTCTAAGTACCTATCTTACTTATAATTTTAATGCACCAATATATTGATTGTAACCCGTTCTGGGCTCTTTTGGGAGGACGGGCTAAAAAAAATCGAATAAATAAATAAATAAATTAAATAAATAAATTATCACTCATACATAACAGTATCTTCAAACATAACAATGGAAATAATTACATCGGCTTGTATAATTAGTCCACAATAAAAGGGGTGGAACTGAAATTAGACTGAAAATAGTTACGGTAACTAGAAACTTATATAAAAGGAAAATAAAGATGTGGCTGGATGGACCCTGAACATTCCTTCACTGAGCTATTTAGAAGCAACAGGTCTCACATAGTTGATACTCCGCTCCTTAGCGGCAATAAATTTTGACAACTGCTGAGGCTCATAAAAAAAACATACACACTTACAGGGGTATCTTAAGAAAAACGTTGCACCCAACTGCACTGCCTGAGGTCTCAAAATGAGGAACTGTTTTCTTCTCTACTATAAAACCATTCTGATCAGTTTTCTAGACTATCAGCTATTGAAGCTACAGTACAAGTACTACAGTGGTTCCAAACCTGTCCTGGAGGACCACCAGCCAGTCAGGTTTTCAGTACAGCCCTAATGAAAATGCTTGGGGCAGATATGCATGCCTGTTGCCTCCATTTTATGCAAATCTCTGTCATGCATGTACATTAGTGCTATCCCCAAAACCCGACTGACTGGTGGTCCTTCAGGACAGAGTTGGGAACCACTGGTATAGAGCAGTCTCTTTATGATAGCTCTTCATTGGCTACCAATTAAGTTTAAATTTGAGCCTAGCCTTCCTTGCATGGCTTAGTGCCTGCCTACATGGCACATGAGTAGTTTGTGAACTTTTGAGTTGAACATTACCAATCTGAAAATTAATTTCAAGTGTTTTTTTTTTAAAATTTATGCAAAAAGATTTTCATTCAAATATAATCACGAAGAAAGGAAACACAACTTATATTGTGGAAATTAACTAGGAAATAATCAAACAGTACTCTTAAACCACTATAGAAGGGGTTAAGTTAAGAAAAATTCACATATACTACGAAATAGAACCAAAATAGAGAGTGCAGAAATACATCAGCAACTGGTGGAACTTATACAGGCAAGAGATCGTCAAATGTTGTTACTTAACTCCATAAAAGCCAATAATTGTTTTGGATCAAAAAATAAAATTTTGACCACTAACCCCCTCTTTTACTAAGGTGCACTAACTAATTAGCATGCACTAAACACTAATGCATCCATAGACTAACATGCACGTGTTAGCGTTTAGCACGCGCTAAATCGATTAGCGTGCGCTAATCGGTTAGCTCACCTTAGTAAAAGGAGCCCTATATGTAATAAAACATCTGTAAGAAATATAAATAAAAATAAAGCTCCCAGGGCAAGGGCTCTTGGTTTTAACCAACAACCAAAAGGTCTATTTAGTAAGAATGCATGCCACTACACACACACACACATATATATATATATATATATATATATATATATATATATATACACTGTATGGAACTCATAATCAAAAGAAAAAAACGTCCAAACACCGGCCTAAGTCGGCACTTGGACGAACATGTCTCAAAAACATCCAAGCACTGATTATAAAACCGGATTTTGGAAGTATTTCTAAATGACCTAGGCCTTCATAGTGCCGCTCAACTTCCAAAGCTAAACGGGGCGTTTTGGGGGCGTGTCGAGGGTGGGAATTGGGCGGGACGTGGGCCAGCTTAGACTTAGTTGTACAGCCAGTATAACTGAAAGTTTAACAACAGAGCCTAGACGTAACTTGGACGTTGTGACTTAGACCATGTAAAACATGGTCTAAGTCACAAAAACCCACCTAAACTCACCAGATAAGCACTGAAAACACATAAACAGACCCCCACACACTACCCCAGTGATCACCAACCCCCCCACCCCCAAAAAAGTTTATTCACAACTTTAAATTTCAGCCTCCAGACCATCATCACCTGGCCGCCTGGCATAGGAAAGCCTAGTCGTCCAGCCCATAGGCAGCTTAAGTCATCTTGGTGGTGGGTTAGGGACCCATAGAGAGGAGGACCCATGCCCATAAGCCCCTGTAATCACTGCATTGATACTTAAACATGTGCACTCCCCTATACACCCCCAAAACCCTTTTTTACTGGCATATAAGTGGCTCCTGCAGTCATAAGGGCTATTGGGGTGGTTGTTAAGTGGGTCTAGGACAATGGTCTCAAACTTAAACCCTTTGCAGGGCCACATTTTCGATTTGTAGGTATTTGGAGGGCCGCAGAAAAAATAGTTAATGTCTTATTAAAGAAATTACAGTTTTGCATGAGGTAAAACTCTTTATAGTTTATCAATCTTTCCTTTTGGCTAAGTCATAATAATAATATTGTAATTTATAGCTAAAGAGACATGTGATCAAGAAACTGTTTTATTTTACTTTTGTGATTATCATAAACATACCGATGGCCTCAAAATAGTACCTGGCGAGCCGCATGTGGCCCCTGGGCCGCGGGTTTGAGGCCACTGGCCTAGGGGATTCTGGAGGTGGTTTGGGGGGCTCACTGTCACCTATAAGGGAGCTGTAGTGAGGAGAAGCCATGGCACCCTTTTTGTGAAGTTCACAGCAGTGCCCTGTAAGGTACCCCAACTATTTAGGTGCCATGTCTGGGTGTGCAGCCCATCACTTTGCAGACCCCTCCCACGTCCAACAGGGCTTGTTCTAGGCGTTTTGGACTTGGACGGAAAGTTGGACGGAAATGTGGTATAAAGATGGTCGATTTAGCGGCTTGGACGATCAGATCGGCAGGACGTATAATTAGACGATTTTCGAAAGTAAAAAAAAGTTGGACGTATCTTTCGAAAATGTGTCTTAGGCTCTTTTTAACTTTGGACGACTTGCAAGATGGATGTAAACGTATATATAAGTGTGTATTTGTATATGGAGGAAAAGGATCTCAGAAATCCAAACCATAGACTACATTAGCTGTCTATTAGTTATATCTGGTTTGAATTATCTTTCATTGATCCCCAAAAAAACTAAAGTTACATTTCAATATTCTCTTTAAAATACTTTTTATTTTTTATTATATTATTTTTTTTAATCTTCTTGAAAGTATCCTTTTGACTTATTTTTATGTCTAAGTACTTTAATGCAACGCACTCATCACTGCAGTGTGCAGCACTAAATTGAAAATACTACTACAGTGCAAAAGGAGCAAAATTCATGTAATGAATGTATCAGCTGACAAAAATGTTGAATATCTGAAGCACATAAATCTTAATTGAAAAAAAATCACTTATCTTGTATGCCACACCACAAGCATTCACTCTACGCTAATTGTGACATCAGTAGTAGCAACAGGTATCCTAAAGACCAAGACCGACGAGTCCCATTTCGCCAAATAGGCTTTATCGAGGCTAGTGCCAATCACATACATTTGACAGTGCTCCCTTATAAGCATCAGCAAGGAAACTAATTGCTGAACCCAGAAACAATTCAGAAATATGCCTAGAGTACAGTATTACTATCTTTTTAAAAAGCAAACTTGGTCAAGAGTCTAGTTTTAGCTATTACAGTATAATCTCCAAAGATGTTTCAAAAATTCAATCAGATTAAGAGATTCCTCCTAAACCATCTCTCAAACCTCAGTCCCTAGTAGAGATAGGTAAATATAGTACCCATACAACTGGGAGCAAACTAGTTTCAGGCGGACGAAGAACCACCTATAAATATTTTTTCAACGTATATATTGCAGAAATCATAAGGAGACTGTGGAAAGTTCAAAACACAAATTGTTCTTTCTATTTTGATTTTCTAAGTATTCTAGTCTCTTCTGGAGTGCATCTCTCTCTTTGATTTGAAGTGATCTAAATTCCTGAATCTCATGTCATTGGGACTCCAAGGAGTCTAATCTGGCAGCATGCTATGTCTGATTTTGACCCTATTCTATAAACTGAGAAGAAAAATTGTCCAACATCTTAGAAATCTGAGCTGAATATACCTAACAAGAGTCATCTATCTGCTTTAACGCCATCCATAAATTGCCCATAGTGACCTGTGCAGGTTTTCCAAGATACCTTGAGCTCTGTAAATAGGTGGACTATAAATGCAAAATTATATTAAAATTGCTCTATTCCAGTGGTTCTCAAACTTTTTTTTCAGTTGGGACACACCCGACAGATGATGCTCACCTACGTGGCGCAATTAATACACGGCCCGCACGGACCTTTAGTCTGATACAGTAAGACAGTTCTTACAAATCAAATATAAACACGCTTTGCATTCAAAAATCTATCTCCCCCTCCCCCCCCCCCCCAAACAGGTGCAGATCATAACTAGCATATTTTTCCCTATGGAAATTACCAGAGAAAGTTATATATATGCTGGTTCTCATGTCATCTGAGAAACAGCAACATAGATCTCTCTACTACCAGGTGATGGGATAATCGCGCGCGAGATACCAGCGCGATGACAATTCAGCGCAAGACAGAAGCACGCCGCTGAAAAACTTATTTTTTAAGAGCTCCGACGGGGTGTGTACGGGAGAACCCCCCACTTTAATGCATAGTGTTCACGCTGCTGTTGGGGGGATGGGGGGTGCAACCCCCCACATTATAGACAAAATGGAACTTTCCTGAAAAAAATCGGAAACTGTTCTGTTTTCTCTATAATGTGGGGGGGTTGCACCCCCCCCCCCCAATGGCAGAGCGAACACTATGCATTGAAGTGTGGGGGGGTTCCAACCCCACACCCCCCGTCGGAGCTCTTAAAAATAAGTTTTTCGGTGGCTTTCAGCGGCACGCTTGTGTCTTGTGCTGAATTGTCAGCATGCTGGTTTCTTGCGCACCACTGACTATGAACCCTACTACCATGCACAATGTGAAATACAAAACCTGAAAATATTCTAACCCAATATACATGTAGCAAACTTAACATACAACAGTAGCACTAATTTGTTTATGATTCAGGCAACATGAATCCTACCTAAGAATAGGCAGCACTACAAATATATACAAGGGGCCTGGAATACCAATATACTCAATACTGGTAAAAGCTGAACAAGTGGGACTGCTACAAAGCTCTTCTCAGAAACTACACACGAAGAACAGATAAACCATCGCCAAATATAGAGCAAAGGATCAAGCCCAAGTCATCAAATTAGGCTTATTCCACAACATAGAAGAAATAACAGCAAAAATACATTTCCTCTTACGCTGATCACAGTACAAAGACATCCACGATGCACATTTTCCACAGGTAACATATACCACCTAATAAAATCAAAACACACTTTTTCTACCTTTGTTGTCTGATGAAGTCATCAGATCCCCACAGGGGTATCTGATTTTCACAGGTTTTCAGTTATAACTGAAAATCAAAAGCCCTTCTAAAGATATAGCTGCATGCCATTTAGGAGTCAGCCCATAAAAAGCACAAAAATGTAAGTAAAAAAAAGATACCAATGAAGCTAGTAGGATGAGGGTGTGATAGGGAAAAGTGGTGTTTCTGGCATTTCTCTGATAAACAGTTTGAATAGAACGAGGAAAAAACAGAATGGTTTAGCATAGGCAAAAGGTATATAATAATAATAATAACAGTTTATATACCGCAGGACCGTGAAGTTCTATGCGGGTTACAATGAATAAAAATGCTACAAATTGAGCAGACCTAACAAAGTTAGAGATTAGTGACTAACAGTTATAGAGATCAGTTGTTGTGGGAGAGATTGTGCAGATCAGCTACCTAAGTACTTCAGGAAAAGATATGTTTTTAGATGTTTCCTAAATTCCCCATAGTTATTAGCATATATAGTATATGACAAGGATATCTACTTTCTCCATAACTTTTCAATCTGTTCTTCCTCATAAACCTGATTCTCCAATCTGTTCTGCATAGAGAATAAAAATGAGCTACATAATAAAGTACAAACCTGTCATATGCTTGTAGGAAAGAAAAAAAAATATACAGTACCCTATTCTGAAAATCAAATATTTGAGTCTTGTTTTTTTTGTTTGTTTTCTTTTACAATTAAATTACATGGCTGTGTAAGGTAGACAATAATAATAATAATAATAGTTTATTTTTATATACCGCCAAACCATCAGTTCATGGCGGTTTACACAATAATAATTACACTAAGCAATTAGAAATACAAAGCCATGTAACAATTATTATAAATGAAAATAATACAGTTCAGAATAAAATACTAGATAGCAAAATACAGCCCTATAAAAACTTATAAAAGATAGTAATTACACAATATAAATTGAGAGGAAAAAGATGGATATCATTGAATTATGGTGTTGTAATATTTAAACATTTTTGAACTACCTGGATGGAAAAAAAAAAAGGTCTAATCAGTTGATTTTTGGATGAGATACAACCAAAATGCTCCTTAGTAGCTGAAATAACTAAACTTACATTTTCATATTTTGGTTATATCATGGATGTTCTGCTGGTAAAGGTTCAATGAAAACATAGAAAAGGAAGTCCTACAGTTAGATGATCAACTCAGTGATGACAACCACCAGAGCAGAACTCAACTACATTGCAGAAAACAGAATGCCATATATACTTGAATATAAATATAAACCAAGGTAATCTTCCCCCCCCCCCCCAAAAAAAAAAAAAAGGAGGAAAAAAAGGTTGACTTGAATATAAACTTGGACAGGGTATTAATATTCAAGTGCCCAGCCCTACACCCAGCCCCCTCCCACACTCCCTCCCATGCCCTGCCAGACTCTGCACCCTGTTCCCCCTCCCTCTGTTCCTGCCCTGTCAGGCTCTGTACCCTGTCCCCCTCCCTCCCTCCTGCCCTGTCCCCTTTCCCTCCCTCCTGATGCCTTTCAGCTTCCACCAGGCCTGCTGTAAGACTTGATGGTCCAGCGCTGGGCCGGGATAGGAGGGATGTCTCCAACCTCCTGTCCCAGCCAACTGTGACAACTTTTACCTCTGTCCTGCCTCCTGCATATTTTTCCATTCCCTGGTGGTCCAGTGGTGAGCAGGGAAAGAAGTGATCTTCCTACACTCCTGCCCCGTGCAGAGCCGCTAGCTGAATGGCGGAGGTCTACAACAAGTCCTGGAGGGGGCGGGTGGGCACTGACTTGAATATTAAACAGTGTTCCTGCTAAGCTGCGCTGGCCAGCGCTCGCGCACAAAATATTACATCGCAGCGCAAAGTTTCTCTTCACAGCGCACACACGCGTCGGTAAGGTAAGGGGACGCATTGGGGGGATTGCACTTCCCCACAATTGCCATGCTTCGGTTCCTCTTCTTCCTTCCTTCCTCCCCCCCCCCCCCCCGCGGGACCCTGCGGCACCATCAACTCTTACTCCCTCTAATGTCGGCCCTGCAGCTCCAGACTTCCTCGCACCTTCTCCCCTCCCCCTTTGGATCGCTATTATTTTAAATGTTATAGCCGCGGAGCTGTATCCATCAGTGCAGATGTCTAACCTCGGCCTGCCCCGGAACTCTTACTGCAACAGTGACTTCCTGTTCCTGCCTAGACGGGCGGCTGCTGCAGTAAGAGTTCCGGGGCAGGCCGAGGTTAGACATCTCCACTGATGGATACAGCTCCGCGGCTATAACATTTAAAATAATAGCGATACAAAGGGGGAGGGGAGAAGGTGCGAGGAAGTCTGGAGCTGCAGGGCCGACATTAGAGGGAGTAAGAGTTGATGGTGCCGCAGGGTCCCGCGGGGGGGGGGGAGGAAGGAAGGAAGAAGAGGAACCGAAGCATGGCAATTGTGGGGAAGTGCAGAGCTGCAGGGAAGAGTGTTGCGGTACCCAGCTGGAGGGAGAAGGAAGATGAGGGAGGGAATTAAAGGAGATGCCAGGGCTTGGAGCGTAGGAGGAAGGTATGCCAGTCTAAGGGAAAAGGAAGGGGGAGATGTGAGAGCATGGAGGGGGAGCGAAAGATGGAAGAAAAGGAAAGGAGAGAGATGCCAGAGAATCAGGGAAGGGGAGATACCAGACTATGAGGAGAGGTGTGGGAGAGGGAAGGCGAGGAGAGAGATGCCAGACCAATGGGGTGAAAGGAGAGATGGAAGGGGGAGGCATACAGTTTCTGGAAGGGGCATAGAAGGAGAGAAGATGCCATATAGGGGAAGAGAGACGGCAGACAGTGGATGGAAGGAAGAGAGTTACAAGAAGATGAGGAAAGGAGAAACCACAGAAGACAAAGGTAGAAAAAAATTTCTATTTATTTATTGCTTTAGGAGACATGTGTCACTGTTTCTGTGAAGCATTGTATGCAGAGTCCAGCTGGTTCAATTTAACCTTTGTCTATGTATTTTTATTTTATCCCCCCTTTTACAAAACTGTGAAGCGTTTTTAGCACCAGCCTTGGTGGTAGCAGCTCTGATGCTCAGAATTTTATGAGCATCAGAGCTGTTACCTCCGTAGCTAAAATCCACACTACAGTTTTGTAAAAGAGGGAGGGGTTAGTTTGTGATTACATATTCCTTACTAGGCGAAGGTGTTTTCTGTGTTCTGTGTGTTTGAAAGACATGGTTTTCTGTTAGGATTGACGGTGTAGGATTGATCTGTGCTGGTCTGGCTTGTTTAGTTTTACAATGGGTGTATTGATGTACTGCTCACTGCAATATGTAAGATGCTGCCTTTTCCTAGGTACTCATGTGTGACGTGTGGTTTGTTACTAAAAATCATGTTTTTCTTACAGATGGGGGGGGGTGCCAAAAAATGATGGGCCCCGGATGTTACATATGCTAGGTACGCCACTGTATGTAAAGATACCAGAAAGCTGGCGTAGCAAAAACTTCTAAGTTTTGAGTATTTAACCCTCCCACAATCTCACGGGCACTCGTTTCAAGTTTATTGAGATTTTGATTTAAACGCAATATCAAATATTTTCAATGCGTATAACAAAAATAAATTTGGGGAAATAAATAAAACCATTTGAACCAGTGTTCCCGCTAAGCTGCGCTGGCGTGCGCTGGCGCACAAAATATTACATCGCAGCGCACACGTTTCTCGTCACAGCGCACGATCGGAAGAGGCGTACGGCAGATGGCAGGGCGGCGAGAGGAGAATCGGGCGAGTTGGCTCATAACTTGCTGGCGCCCGATATTTTTGGCTCACGGTGAAAAAAGTTTGCTCACAACACCCGCCCGCTTAGAGGGAACACTGGCTGAGACCCCCATTTTTTGGGCTCAAAAATCTCAGCTTATATTCGAGTATATATGGTACTTTATTGAATAACTGTCCAGAGAGTTGCTATGAGTACAAATCAACTTGATAACATTTAATCATTGTTCATTTCTCCCCCATACCCTTTCCCTTTTTCCTCCCAGTTTTTATCTTCCTACCATATGAGGTCTGTTCGGTTTTATGAAAAATTCAATAAAAAAGTTTTAAAATGAAAAAGTTCCAGAACTGATTTTATACAAATTTATTAAACCGTCTTACAACATATTCCATTGGGTCCCCTTCAAAGTACTCCCCTTCCCTACATATATACTTTTTCCAACATTGTTTCCACTTCTGGAAACAGACAAACGTATCTTCAGGTATCGCCAAAAGTTGCTTATCAAATTTTGCTTTTTGTATTCAATGGTGTCAAATTGCTTTCCTTTCAGCGTGGATTTAAGTTTAGGAAACAAGAAGAAGTCAGCAGGGGCCAAGTCAGGAGAGTAAGGTGGCTGGGGAAGAACTGTCATCGTGTTTTTTGCACAAAATTCATGATTGCTCTTCTGGTTGTCGGTCTTCAACAATGGAACAAACTTTGCCACAACACGAGACATCCCCAATTTCTCTGTTAGAATGTTGTGGTATGAGGCAATAGAGATGTTCCAGTCCTCTGCCAGTTCTCTAACAGTTAATCACCAATTAGCACACACAAGAACCCTCATCAGTTGACATTGATGGTCTTCCGGTTCGCATATCGTCTTCCACTGATTCACGACCACTTTTGAAGCAAGAATACCATTCAAAACACCTTCCACCTCTCATGACATGTTCCTCATAAGCTACTTTCAATATTTCATAAGTTTCTGTAGTGGTCTTACAACAGGTCCAATTTAAAACAGGACTTCACGCTGTAGTCATCCCTATTTCACCGAGAATAAGACTCCAGTTTACAGGGATCATCAGACCACCACCGAGTAACTTAACTTCAAGTGGTTTGCATCCTCATTAATCCTACAGGAGTTAGTTTTTAATTTTTAGTTTTATTTATTATATTTATGTTTTTTACTTTTTATCTTGATTTTCTTAATTTTCTTTAAGGTTATAATTGTTATTCAGAATACAGAATACAGCTTGTTAATATAGTAGTAACTATTCATCCCCATTGCTGATGCACTTCATTGAACTTTTTCAAGGCGTGGTGAGGTTAGCACTTGCATACTATTTGCTGCCATTATTTCAAATCGAGGAAGTCCATAGACCAATGCTGCTCTGTCATCCTAGGTTCTGCTATTTGTGTGGGCATGAATGCTTTCTGGTCATGCGAAAACAGGGCTTTAGCATGTCTATGAAAGTAACACCATATGTCAAGCATTTAATGCCCTCCTGTGAGCATGTCAAGAGTCTTATTAATTGCACGTGAGAAAAGTTGGCTAATTGTTGTGGTCTGTCATTCTCCAAGACCATATCTATCGCCTTATACACTAGGGCCCTGATTCGGCAAAGCGCATCTAAAGTTAGGTGCAGTTTGGATATTCATTGAGGAAATCCTGAAAACCCGACTGGATTGTGGCCCTCGAGGAGGGATTTTGACACCCCTGAGATAGACTGAGTTCTATGGATGGAACTTAGGCACAGTTTGGACATCCTTAATGCAATCTGCTAAATAGCTCTCTGAGTTTTTATTTTTGGTTTATTAAGCTCAAAATACATTTAATAAGGCATCACATAAACAGGGCACATCAAAAACAGATATATTGCATGCGGACAAACAGCAATGTTATTTGCTAATTAGCAGGCAGGATTAAAACATAGGCAAACTAGGTATGGGCCTAGGGTCCAAATATTTAGGAAGGGCCCTCTCAAATGTGTAAGTCAAACATAAGAACATAAGAACTGCCATCTCCGGATCAGACCCATGGTCCATCGAGTCCGGCGATCCACACACGCGGAGGCCCAGTCAGGTATACACCTGATGTAGTTTTAGTCACCCATATCCCTCTATGCCTCTTGTAAGGAGATGTGCATCTAATTTGCCTTTGAATCCTAGCACAGTGGATTCCTTAATAACCTCCTTTGGGAGAGCATTCCAGGCGTCTACCACTCGCTGCGTGAAGCAGAACTTCCTGACATTTGTCCTGGACTTGTCCCCCCTTAGCTTCAAACCATGTCCTCTTGTCCGTGTTACGTTGGACAATGTAAATAATTTATTTTCCTGCTCTATTTTATCGATGCCTTTCAGTATTTTGAACGTCTCGATCATGTCCCCTCGCAGAGTTTTGCCCTGGTACGTTAGCTGCTGCCACAGAGAAGAGAATCGGGAGGCTGCAGAGCCATTGTTCACCACAGAGGTCTGTTTATTCTTCCTCGCTCCCTATGTACTGCCTTCTAGTCAGCAGGGGAGCCAGCGAGCAGGGCCTCTTATCTGATGTTTCCTCCCCTACCAGTTTTCTTCTGTAGTCGGAATCCTTCAAGGCTCCATGATGCGACCTCATCTGGAGTATTGCATTCAATTCTGATCTCCTTAACTCAAAAAAGATTTAGTGGCACTAGAAAAGGTTCAAAGAAGAGCGACCAAGTTGGTAAAGGGGATGGGACTCCTCTTGTATGAGGAAAGACTAACACGGTTAAGGCTCTTCAGCTTGGAAAAGAGACAGCTGAGGGGAGATATGATTGAAGTCTACAAAATCCTGAATGGAATAGAGCGGGTACAAGTGAATCGATTTTTCACTCCGTCAAAAATTACAAAGACTAAGGGACACACGATGAAGTTACAGGGAAATACTTCTAAAACCAATAGGAGGAATTTTTTTTTTTCATCAGAGAATAGTTAAGCTCTGGAACACGTTGCCAGAGGATGTGGTAAGAGCGGATAGCATAGCTAGCTTTAAGAAAGGTTTGGACAAGTTCCTGGAGGAAAAGTCCATATTCTGTTATTGAGAAAGACATGGGAGAAGCCGCTGCTTGCCCTGGATTGGTAGCATGGAATGTTGCTACTCCTTGGGTTTTAGCCAGACACTAGGGACCTGAATTGGCCACCGTGAGAACGGGCTACTGGCTTGATGGACCATTGATCTGACCCATTAGGGCCCAACAAAGAGTTAATCCTTCCCTGCTAATTAGAGGAAAACATCCATTAACTGAAGCAGAGCAGCTTTAGGCTTCTTGCTAAAAAAGCTACCATTTTTTTCTGTCTATACAGTGCTCCAATCAGCTCATTACTGAAAGCAAGAAAAGCACATTAAAAAATATATAAATTGCATACATAACTTCATTTGCAAAAGCTTAAAAACTGAAAAAAAAACCCAACAAACCAGATACAGACTTTAGCATGGCTTCTACTTCATTGCAAATGGAGATGTGCAGCTGCACAATGCTGACCTCATTGTGAGATCATCAAGGTACACCAACAAGGTAGAATGCCACAATTAAAATATGTGCTGGGATTTGAACCCATGACCTCTGGAATATGATCACAAAGCTTTTACAAATTGAGCCACAGCTGCTTCCTTTTAGTCACAGGGTTTCGTACCATGATAGCTTAGTGATCTTAGCCATGTGAAAGTGAAAATACCTGAGAAGATCATAGCTTAGCAAATCCCTATGCTATCATATTAGATGTGAGAAAGAAAGACATTAGTGGAAGCTGCTGTGGCTCAATGGGTAAAAGCCCTCTTCCATCTCCTAGAGATCATGGGAACATTAGCAGATAAATTAACCTTTTACATTTTTTTGCTATATATATATTTAAATTTTGATGATTTTAATGAGTATTTTGATGAAGTTTTTTGAAATGTTGTTGTAGTTGTAATGGAGTTTTTCTGACCCATGAAGTGTCTTCCTCCTTCAGTTCATACCTGAAGTAGGTTGGTTCCTATAATAAGAGTTTTTCTGTAAAACATGGTGACATTGAGGTATTTTCTCCATTTTTTTGAACAAGTTTGGAATAAATTTTGATTTCAGTCCTGTGAGTATATTGTATATGCTTTCTACCGATATTTTGAATGGTTTTTCTGGTTATTAGAAACATGGCATGAATTCCATGCCACCAAAACAAGTAAGAAAAAAAAATCATTTTATTTTTGTTGCAAGCATTATTCTTATTACTGGTAAAAAATATCAAGCAGGTTTGTTTCCTGTTTCAATATTATTCTTGAAATGGGTTGAAGTTAGGTTTTGACTTTTAGTGGCCCATTATTATTTGCAGCTGTGTGACCTTTGTAACCCTGCTTCAAAGTCAGATTTTTCAAAGCACTTTTCCAACCTCCAACCACCAGAACACTGAAGTGACAAATACACAGAAATAGCCTTTTTGTTATCCTGCAGGGCTGTCCTTGTATAAAATATAAACATGTGATGCTGTTCATTCATAAACCAAAGAACTTTCCAGGTGTTAGAGATTTCTGTGCAGTGTGTGGTTTTTGTAAAACTTAATAAAACTTTTTTAAACCTAAAAAAAGAAGGGAAAAACAGTTTAGGAAAAATTAAAAATACTGTAAAACAATTGGTGGACCTTTTTTTCTATCACTAGATATCTTGCTGGTAATAAATATATGATAAGAAGCGATATTCAGACTGCTAACCAGATAGCTAACCATTCAAGTTGAAAGGGGTGTTTTTGGAGGAGGGGTGTGTGTGGGATATGGGCCGACCTAGACTTAGTTGTCCTGCAGGGATAATTGAAGGTTTGATGAGACTGCCTAGATGGAACTTATACGTTATGATTTAGACAATGTAAAGAGACGTATAAGTGCCCAAAATGTATTCAGAATGAACAAAAAACCACTGCAGGGACAAAGTAAAGGCTTCCCCCTCCCCCCACGTTCACTGACCCTGTTGCACCCCCATAAAGTTCAGAATAAAAACGTACAAACTTGCCTCCGAAACATCAGCACTTGGCATAGGAAAGCCTAGTAGAGCTGCACAGAGATGGCTTAAGTAGTCTGGGGGTGGGCTAGTGAACCATAGAGAGCAGGATCCAGGCCCATAAGTCAGTCTAACCACTACATTCATGGCGGAACATGTGAGCCCACCAAAAACCCCAAAACTATACTCTACTGCCATATAGAAACATAGAAACATGATGGCAAATAAAGGCCAAATGCCTTTAAATTATTATTTGATTGTAATTTGTTGATCTTGATCATTTGTATTACTTTTGCTTATCTTTATACTATATGAAAGATGGAGGGGGAAGGATATGTATTTATGATATCATTTGATGGAACTAAGTGCTGTTTATTTTGTACATTGTTCGATAATATGTTGCACTTGATGTTGATTTTTTAAAAAAATGAATAAAGATATGGGGAAAAAAGAGTATTTCCTTAGATTACTCCGGAGCCCATCACCTCTTAACTTCATCCTATGCCCTCTCATTGCAGAGTTTCCTTTCAAATTAAAGAAACTCGACTCATGCGTATTTACATTACGTAGGTATTTAAATGTCTCTATCATATCTCCCCTTTCCCGCCTTTCCTCCAAAGTATACAGATTGAGATCTTTAAGTCTGTCCCCATATGCCTTATGATGAAGACCACATACCATTTTAGTAACCTTCCTCTGGACCGACTCCATTCTTTATATATCTTTTTGAAGGTGTGGCCTCCAGAATTGTACATAATATTCTAAATGAGGTCTCACCAAAGTCTTATACAGGGGCATCAATACCTCCTTTTTCCTACTACCCATACCTCTCCCTATGCAACCTAGCATCCTTCTAGCTTTCACTGTCACCTTTTCAACCTGTTTGGCCACCTTAAGATCATCACATACAATCACACCAAAGTCCCACTCTTCTGTCATGTGCATAAGCTCTTCATTCCCTAATCTGTAAGTTTCAAGTTTCAAGTTTATTAGTTTGCTTGTTGAATCGCTTAATCAGATTTCTAAGCGATGTACAATAAAATATACATGTAAGGAAACGAAAACATTACATACAGTTAATTAATTATAACATAAACAAAAGGTAAGAGGGGGTGAAATACATTTTTTATAGTAAAGAAAGAACATACAGGGAAAACACATAAGGAAATTAAAAAAAGCAAAAGATAGAAATAATTCGCTAGAATAACACTTTATAATAAAATTTAATTAATTTGCAAATGCGTATTTGAACAAAAAGGTTTTTAATTCGCTTTTAAATTTCCCAAACACCTTCTCCTCCCGTAAAAACATAGGAAGCGCATTCCAGATCTGGGGAGCTGTACATGAGAAGATAAATTGTCTTCTAGTGCTAATTACTTTTAACGAAGGAATTGATAAAAGGTTCCGTTCACTAGATCTTAAAGTTCTTTTAACTGAATATGGGATAAGTAGTCTGAATAAAAATGCTGGAGTCTTATTTTCTAATGTTTTAAAGATAATAGTACATAATTTATGTGTAATTCTATGTATGACTGGAAGCCAATGAGCCTTTTTAAGGAGTGGTGTCACATGATCAAATTTTTTAGATTTTGTTATTAATTTAATAGAAGCATTTTGAATAATTTGTAAACGTTTAATTTCTTGTAACGCAATTCCTGTAAATAATGAGTTGCAATAATCGATTTTAGACATCACCAGAGAGTGAATAAGAATATTAAGTGCTCTGGGACAGAGGAATTTAGAAATGGATCGAATTTTCCGCAATCTATAGAAGGTGGTTTTCACAATACTACTAATGTGATCATGATAATTAAGTTTATTATCAAAAATTACTCCTAGAATTTTAGTTTTTTTAACTAATTGAAGAGGAATATTTTGAATCAAAATAGGAGCAACTAAAGAAAAGTTTTCCTTATAAGGAAACAGCATTCCCTAATCTGTACTGTTCCCTTGGGTTTTTGAAGCCCAAATGCATGACCTTGCATTTCTTAGCATTAAATTTTAGCTGCCAAATTTCAGACCATTCTTCAAGCTTCGCCAGGTTTTTCTTAATTTTATTCATACCATCCGACATGTCTACTCTATTGCAGATTTTGGTATCATCCGCAAAGAGACAAATCTTATCCGACAACCATTTAGCAATATCGTTTATAAAAATGTTAAAAAGAACAGAGCTTTGAGGCACACGACTGGTAACATCCCTTTCCTCAGAGTGATCTCCATTGATCACTACCCTCTTTCGCCTTCCACTCAACCAGTTCTTGACCCAGCCCGTCACTTTGGGACCTATCCCGAGGGCACTAAGTTTATTTATTAGATGTCTGTGTGGAACACTGTCAAAAGCTTTGCTAAAATCTAAATATACCACATCTAGCGCACATCCTCTATCCAATTCTCTGATCACCCAGTCAAAGAAATTGGTCAGATTTGTCTGACAAGACCTACCTCTAGTGAATCCATGTTGCCTCCGGTCCTGTAAATGCTGCAAAACCAAAACTTTTATGGCTAGGCCCAAAAATTGGACTGTCTTCCTCCAACTGTAACTTTGGATTCCGGGGTCTCCCTGCAAATTGAGTTCTCTTCCAAGATATTGAGAGTTCTCATAGACTCTTCTCTTACCTTTAAGGATCAAATAAACTCTCTTGTCAAGAAATGCTTTTTTAGCCTTCAAATGTTGAGACAGGTCAGAAACCTTTTCCACCAACAACACTTCTCTGTTCTGGTCCAATCTATCATATTATCCCAGCTAGATTATTGTAACGCTATCTATCTCAGCATAACAAAGACCTGCCTTCAAAGACTCCAACTGATACAAAATACCGCTGTGAAATTAATGTTTGGAAAAAGTAAATTTGACCATGTGTCTCCTTTACTTTTAAACCTTCATTGGCTTCCGGTCTATCTCAAGATTCACTTTAAATGTGCATGTATTACTTTTAAAATTTTATATGGTATCTTCATCCCTCTTGTCCCTTTATTATGGAATGCTTCTAGATTCTCCTATGCAAGAGGCACCCAACAATTCAAACTCTCCTTAAGTGAAAAGAGTCAAAGGAGTCAAGAATTTCAGTCAGTCCTTGGTTTTCAAATTTTCTCAACTATGGAATGAACTTCCTCTTATTTTAAGAGGTCCTGGTCCTTTTCAACTTTTTCATAAATCTTTAAAAACTATTTTATTTGCCAAACACTTTGGAAACTAGTCATATTAATATTTTCTGATTGTTACCCTTTTAAGTATTTTTTTAGGTACTGTTAACTGAGTCAAGCTCCTTTCTGGCTGAAGACCTGGTATATAAAGCTAAGTTTTAGTTTAGTTTAAAAGTGTTTCCATTAATTTGCTTACCAAAGAAGTCAGACTTACCAGCCTGTAATTCCCTACTTCTTCCTTACTTCCACTTTTGTGGAGAGGGACCACATCCGCCCTTCGTTAGTCCTCCAGTGTTACTCCTGACTCCAGAGACTCGTTGAAAAGGTCAGTCAGTGGAGCTACCAGAACTTCCGTAAGTTCCTTCAGCACCCTAGGATGTTCAAAGTAGGTGGCACCTGCAGCCATAAGGGCTATTGGGGTTGTAGACAGGTGGGTATAGTGGGTTTTGGGAGGCTCACCATGACCTATAAGGGTGTTCTGGTGAGATGTTTATGTGGTACCCTTTTTGTGAAGTTCACAGCAGTGCCCTCTAAGGTGCCCCACTGCTCTGTTGCCATGTCCAGGTGGCCTGTCTAACACAATGCTGGCCCCTTCCATGTCCACAAGGTCTTGAACTGGGCATTTGGGACTTGGACAAATTTTTGGTCAAGAATATGGTATAAAGATAGACGTAGTGGCGGTCTGGACGATCAAACGCATGGACGTACAGATAGATGATTTTTTTTAAAAAAAATATTTGGACATACTTTTCAAGAATGGACATTTTGCCGCTGCCGATTTTGGGTGACTAGCACCCTACGTCCAAATTGGACTTAGACGTTTCTTTTGATTATGCCTCTCCACAGCCCAGATTCTAGAAACAGTGCGTAAATTAGACGGCAATAGGCTCTTTACCATTGCCGCACTTAATTACTGTAATTGGTTTTAATCGATGCAGCAATTAACCATTAAAAACCGATTAAAAGCTTGTTTTAAAAAAACCGGGAGGCGTCTACGAAGGTAAGTGCTGGAATCACATCTAAGCATGGCACCTAAGGTCAAAATAGGTATGGTTAAGGGTGGAAATGGTCTTAGGCACCGTTAACCATGATTGTCAAACTCAGGTACCGGTAATGTAGACTTTTAAAACCCTGGCCTACATTACCGGTGACTAAGGCCCTGTTTTACTAAAGTGCGCTAACTGATTAGCATGCGCTAATCGATTTAGCACGCGCTAAATGCTAATGCATGCATGTTAGTCTATGGATGTGTTAGCATTTAGCGCGCGTTAATTCGATTTGCATGCGCTAATCGGTTAGCGCACTCTAGTAAAACAGGGGATAAGTTTTCCTGTAGCAACAATTCTGTTAATGGTGTGTATGAATGATTCAATATACACAACTGGGTAAATTTCAAAAAAAGGAGATTTGTTCCAAAATGACCATAAACAGGCAAAAAACTAGTAAAGGAACAAGCTACTTTAAATACCTTTTTAACCTCGTTTAAAAAGGTATTTAAAGTAGCTTGTTCCTTTACTAGTTTTTTGCCTGCGTATGAATGATTGACACATGGACTGCACTGTTTTTATAGCCATTGCCCAATGTAGGTGCTGATTATAAGAACGTGGCCCTTAAAGCCTAAAAGACAAATGGGAGCATTACATAGAATATATAGTACTAAATGAAAAGTTATATGATAGGAATTTCTGAGAACTGGTGGAAGGAGGATACCTAAAGAAAGATTGTCATAGTAGGATACTCATTATATTGGTGGAGAGGTAGTGCTATTTGTTAAAGATGACCTTGACTTAAATAGAATGCAAGTTCTGAAAAAAATAAAATACATCTTGGAATCCTTATGGATAGAAATTCCATGCATTTAAAAAAAGGGAAAAGAATAGTGATGAGGTATATTCTCCATCTGGACAGAATAAACAGACAGATGTTGAAATGTTATCAGAAATTAGAGAAGTTAACAAATTACGCAACAATAATAATGGGTGATTTCAATTACCCTAATATTGACTAGATAAATGTAACTCCCCCAGCATGCCCTGATGTTAAAGTTCCTAGATGAAATAATGAATGCTTAATGGAGCACCTGTTCAGGATCCAACAAAGTCTGAGGGGGATGGGGAGCAATTCTAGATCTAGCCCTTAGAGGAACACAATCTGGTGCAAGAAGTCACAGTGTGGGATCACCTGGCAACTGCGATCATAATATTATCAAATTTAATAACTAAAGTACACAGGAAATCCACTAAATTAGCATTTAATGTTCAAAAAGGAGGCTATAATAAATATGGAAAAAGGAGCAGCTACAAAGGATAAACTTTACATCAGGCATGGATGTTCAAAAATTCCATTCTGTAAACCTAGACCAGATATTAAAGAGGAAGGCAGGTCAAATGACAGCCAATCTGGTTAAAAGTGGAAGAAGGATCCAAATCAAATCAACAGGAAACTACATAAGGAATGGCAAATCAAATGCAATGCAATAAGGAAAGCAAAAAAAAGTTTGAAAAGGTTGCCTCCAAGGCAAAAACATAGTAAAACCCTCTTTAGGTACATTTAAAAAGAAGATGTCAGCAAACAAATTAGTTGGACCACTAAGAGCTAAAATCACAAACCTGCCCGATCAGGCCCAATTTGGGCCCGATCTGGGCAGGTCCGATGAATTCTCGAAACCCCAATATGCAGATGGGGGTGATCAGAGGAACACCCCCATCTGCCTGCCTGGATTGCTCAATAGCGACCTCCGGGCCCAGCATAGTTGGGTTTTTTTCAGGAGCTGGGAACTTTTAAGAAACTAGTCTTCACGCACGCCGACTCTCCTGCTATCCCCAAGCCTTGCTCTTGCCGCCCAAACTCTCCTGCTCTCTGCCGCCTTCCCTGCAGTGTGAGCCTGCGGGTTTAAAGCGAGGTTGCACTATGGTGTGCAGCCCTGCATTATACCTGTGGGCTCGTGCTGCAGGGAAGACAGCAGAGAGAATCACACTTTCTGCCTTCTCTTTCTTTCCCTATTGGTTAGAATCGGCTCCAAAGCAGAGCTCAGGGCAGAGAGCAGAGCAGGGAAAGGAGCTGCATGATTTCCCCGGTGCCTGAAGCCTCTTCCTACACAGCAAGATCGGGGCAGAGAACAGGGCAATGGAGCAGGAGAGTCGGCAGAGACCTGTGCGACTGGTCCCAAGCACTCGCTTCTATTCTTGATTGGCCAGCCCAATCGGTATTCCAAATTTGTGTTGTGAATCTCGTCCCTGCCCACTTTGCATGCATATCTCCTCAATTGCATGCATGAATTCGAAGCGGATCGCTGGAGAGGTTAGTTAATGGGGCCCAAGGGAAATATGGTCGCAAAGGGGTCGCAAACCGATCGGTACACAATCGGTTTGCTTTGTGAATCTAGCCCTAAGGGACAAAATAAAAGATGCACTTAGGGAGGAACAGGTCATTATGGAGACATTAAATTAATTCTTTGCTTCGATGTTCACCGAAGAAGACATGGGAGAGATTCCAATGTTGGAAATGGTATTTATTGGTGAGGACCTGTAACAAAATGTGTTCCAGGTTTATAGAGTATATAATAGGACAAATTGACAAACTAAAGATTGGCATATCACCTGGACTAGATGGTGTACATACTGATAAAACTAAAAAATGAAATGAAGAACACTTTTCCAAACTCACTCAGTTCAGCAATGTGATTAATTTTATTTATCCAGGCAAGATTCATGTACTGTAGCTTATTCCTGTGCCAAAACTGATACATTGAAATCCTCTGCTTTGAATGCAGAGGTGACCAAGCAAGCAACTATTTGGGTCTAGGACAATTGAACATGGCTGATTCATTGCAGCCAATTCATTGCAGCTCTTTCAGCGCAATGAACTGACAGTGATGAATCCAATTCAGCATTTGGGGGGAGGGGAGGGCTGATGTCCCACACACTCCTCGCATCAGCCCCAGAGCATCAAGCCACAGAACGAGGCCAGGAAGCAGACAGTGGTGGCTGATGTAGAATCCGGGCCCTGCTGGGAAAGCTGCTGTTGGAGCTGCTGCATCATGTCCTTGCTGGTGAGGAGCCCAAGTACCGAAAAGGGGGCTGGGACTAGAGCATCTTTGTGGCGATGGCTGGCGGAGAGCCTAAGTACCGAAAAGGGGGCTGGGACTAGAGCGTCTTTGTGGCGATGGCTGGCGGAGAGCCTGGGCTCTGGGGGAGAAGCTGCCACCAGAGCTTTCTCCTCGCATGGCTTGCCGCTTGAAGCCGAGCTTCCCTGTAATGGGACAATTCATCAGTCATTTCATTGCAGATGCGATGAAACGTCCCACAAAGAAACAACAGTGAATCATCCCATTTTGCAACTATTTTCCATTCCTTTCCTAATGATTCCTAACATTCTAAAACAAGCCCTATGGTGTAACTCTGCTCTTTGCATCTCAGATTACTGAACTGGAAAAAAGGTACAGAGAAGAACAATCAAAATGAGAAAGGGGATTGATTGTCTTTTCTATGAGGAAAAGCTAAAGAGGCTAGGGCTCTTCGGCTGGAAGAAGAGATCGCTGAGGGGAGATATGATAGAGATCTATAAAATAATGGGTAAACGTGAATTGCTCAATTATTCTTTCCATAAGTAAAAAACATTAGAGGGTCATGTGATGAAGTTATTAAGCTAGAACAAATGGGAGAAAATATTTCTTCATTCAATATATAATTAAGCATATAACTGTGTGTCTTAGTGGAACCCGCTCAGAAATGTGGATGGAGTGGGATATAAATTTTTAAATAAATTCTTTTTACATAAAGCTCTGGAATTGGTTGCCAGTGAATGTGGTTAAAGCAGTTAGCATAGCATGACTGTAAAAAGATTGCATAAATTCCTGGAAAAAAGTTCACAAACCATTATTAAAGTGGACTTGGGGAAAATTCATTGCTTATTCATGTGATAAGCAGCATTAATCTATTTTACTCTTTTGGGATCCTGCCAGATATTTATGATCTGGCATGGTCACCATTAGAAACAGGATACTAGGCTTGATGATCTTTTGGTCTGTCCCAGTACGGCAATATTTATTTACTTATTTTATTTTTTTTTAAATTCTTTATTCATTTTCAAAATTACATTAAGTGTTAATATATTCATTCAGATTAACATTAACTACATCACTTACAAACAATCATTGATATATTACATAAAAACATATCCCTTCCCTTTTCTCACCCCACCCACCCTTATATTCCATTATCATATAAAACATGTAATAATAAAATTCCCCCTCCCTACCCCTTAAATCGATAAGTATAAGGGAAACAATTTCAAATTAATCTTTACAATACTTTGTTAATGGTTTCCACACATCCTGAAACTTCTTAAAGTATCACCGTTGCAATGCAATAAACCTTTCCATTTTATAAATATGGCATAAAGAGTTCCACCAGAAGTTATAATTTAAAAAATTTCTAACCTGCCTAGACCTAAGTGGTTTACAGAACTACAAACATAATCATCCATATAACCCCAACATAGTTGCCAAAGGATGAGTAGGATGGGACAGTGGTTCATATAATGCAGTGATTCCCAACCCTGTCCTGGAGGAACACCAGGCCAATCGGGTTTTCAGGCTAGCCCTAATGAATATGCATGAGAGAGATTTGCATATGATGGAAGTGATAGGCATGCAAATTTGCTTCATGCATATTCATTAGGGCTAGCCTGAAAACCCAATTGGCCTGGTGTTCCTCCAGGACAGGGTTGGGACCCACTGATATAATGAATATTAGTATCAGCATTGCGAATGCAATTTTTGAGCAATGTCAAACAAATAAAAGAATAATGATAATAAACCAAACAGTTGATCTGGTAACATCTGGCAACCCTAACTCTAGTCAAGCAAAAACCAGCTTCAATATCAAATCTCTAAGTTTCAGACATCAATTTTCATGGACTTTAATGGTCAGTTGTGCCAACTTAATTAAGTCACCTTAAGACATACATTTTTTTACATCAACAATAATTTGGTAGCAGAGCTAGATTAGATTTCAATTAATTGTGAATAAATCTCTGGATCCTGGTGTGGTGCCTAATATTTTGAAAGCTGCTACAGTGAAATCTAAAAAACAACAGTTAGATGGATCCGTAATGAGCAATTATAGACCCATAGCAGTAGTTCCTTTTATGGGAAACATAATAGAAAAAATAGTACTTTAAAAATTTGAGGGTTTCGTAGAAGAAGAAAAGTTACTTGACAATCATCAATTTGGATTTCGAGTAGACCACACTGTAGAGTCCCTATTAGTAACTACTGTGGATGAAATAAGAAAGGAGATGGATAAAGGTAAAATAATTTGTTTAGTTTCCCTCGACATATCTGCTGCATTTGATACTGTGGATTCTACAATTTTTTGGGACAAATTTAGGATATTGGGAATAGATGGTAAAGTGTTTGCTTAGTTTGTATCTTATTTCTAACAACACTCAATTCGAGTACAGAGTAATGACCAAGTATCTGAAGTTGTGCCCATTTATAAGAGGGTTCCTCAAGGTTCTGTGTTGTCGGCATTAATGTTTAACTTGTATTTAATGTCTAGGAAATGTATTTCAACATTTAAAAGTGAGCTCTCACTTCTATGCAGATGATATTCAGGGTTTCTTTTGCAACGGATGACTGGACAATGGAGATGAACCAAAATTTTCCATGTGTTTACAAGCTGTCAATACATGAATGATAGTTGGCACTCAATCTTACAAAGACTGATATGATATTGATTGGGAAGGAGGAAGACTCTTGGTGGCCACAATATATTAAAATCAATAATATGAAAATTCCAATACATAAACAACTTAAGATATTGGGGGTTTGGTTAGGTGCTTCCTTGAGTGTACAGGCTGTGATCAGGTCTGCTTTCTTCCAGATGTGAATGCTTAGTAGATTAAAAGTGATGTTGCCACATTATGATTTTAGAATCGTTGTGCAAACTGTTATCATTCAATGATTAGATTACTGTAATGCGTTGTATCTGGGGTTTACAGCTGCCAAATGTAAAGCTTTGCAAGTTCAAAATGCAGCAGCTCAGTTGATCTGTGGAGGTAGCAGATTCGATATATCTCACCTTTAGTGAAACAACTTCACTGGTTATCAGTGATATATCGGATTGTTTATAAAGTTTTTTGTTGATTTTTAAAGTGATGTACTTTCATATCCCCTGGTATCTGACTCAGGTGCTGGAACCAGGTCAAGCTCTGAGGTCAAAGGGGACACTACGTGTAGTTAGTGAAGGGCTGACAAGCGTACATTATGCAAAAATGAGGGCTTCAGTAATCTCAGTGGCAGGGGTGCTACTATGGAATAATATATATATTTATTTATTGCACATTGTTTGCACTTGACTTGCACTTTAAAGCACCCAGGAGCACCCAGATGATGGTGTGTGGCTGGCAGTGAGTGGTAATCTCTGCTCAGTGTTTGCTGGCTTTGCTATTCTAAGCACTAGAGCTGCTCTTTGAGTCGCTCTTTAAAGCTTTCAAACTCACGCTGAGGGTGCTCCTTATCTTAAAAATTTAGATTTGAGGTTTATATATTTTTGGTGGAGTCTAGGGAGTTAACTTTCCTGCAATGTTCTAGGGCACACCCAACTTATATTTTGGTGTCTTTTAAGGATATTTTGTCTTTGGGTTTTTGCTATAGTAACTATGGAATAATCTGACAGGGTCACCTAGGATGCTGTCTGGCATTCAGAGATTTAAAAAGGTGTTAAAAATGACTATTTAAAGAGGCCTTTCTTGAAAGCTGCTCACTTTATTAATACTCTTGGAGAGGTGGTTTTTGTTTTTTTTTAATATTCATTGTATTGTTTTTAAAAACAGTGTATATTTTATTTAATTTTTAATTTTTATTTATTCAATTTTCTAGACCGTTCTCCCAGGGGAGCTCAGAACGGTTTTACATGAATTTATTCAGGTACTCAAGCATTTTTTCCCTATATATTTTTCCCCATATATCTTGTGAACCACTTAGGTTTAAGCAAGGTATAAGTTTTTAAATAAATAAATAATCAAATTAATCTGATATAGATTGAGTGTTTTTGAAGTACAGTAGGCACAGGCCAATGGTTAAGATTAAATCAGATGCCTTTTCTTCATTATGTTAACAATTTTTTTAGAAAAACTGTTATAGCACTTCGGTTTTTAGCAGTATATCAAGTATTAAAATCAAATCACATTCACTTTGATTCAGAAAGGGGGGAGGGAAGAGATTTTGGATTGAGGTCATGTCTTTCAGTTATAGCTCAAGGCAACTTAGTAATGAACAGTATTCTGTTCCCATAGGGCTTACAATACGTTTTTGCCTGAATCACTGGGGAATTAAATGACTTGCCCGAGGTCACAAAGAGATACAGTGGTATTTTAACCTTACTGTAGCTTTCTTGGTTCTCAGGCTAATGCTTTAAGCAGCAGGCTACTCTTCTTTGCCAAAATATTGAACTGTACTGGTCTTGATCCATCTTCAAATGTCATTTTGCAGCATTTTTTGTGAGTTGTTGCTGCTGTGTTAAACAGTTAGCAGGATATATTTCCCGCTACCAAATAATGCCCCCCACTTTCTACAAATCCATTGTACAGTTTTTAGTGCTGGCCGCAGCAGTAACTGCTCCGAGGCACATAGAATTCCTATGAACATCGGAGCTGTTACTGCCACAGCCAGTGCTAAAATCCGTGTTGTAAAAAAAAAAAAAAAGGGGGGGAGGGAAAGATAGGTTCACATTATCTCAGAGGCATCTCAATTCAAACTAAAAAAAAGACTAGAAACGATGATATATAAAACATGGAAAAAGACAGTGACCATATTGCTTCTCCAGTTTACCCAGCCAGGAGGAAGGTATCTTCTTTTTCAAGGGTCCCACGACAACAAGAGGGCATCCGTTGAAAATCAGGGGCGGGAAACTACGAGGTGACACCAGGAAATTCTTTTTCACTGAAAGAGTGGTTGATCGCTGGAATAGTCTTCCACTACAGGTGATTGAGGCCAGCAGCGTGCCTGATTTTAAGGCCAAATGGGATCGGCACATGGGATCTCTTCACAGGGCAAAGGTAGGGGAGGGACATTAAGGTGGGCAGACTGGATGGGCCGTGGGCCCTTATCTGCCGTCTATTTCTATGTTTCTATGTTTATCCAAACATCAATTCTCACAAGTAAGAATCTGTATTTCAGGCTGTTGGTATATGTAAAGAAGGTCTATCAGTTTGCAGCTGGGGCTATACAAGCATAGAAACATGATGGCAGATAAAGGCCAAATGGCCCATCTAGTCTGCCCATCCGCAGTAACCATTATCTCTTTCTCTCTCTCTGAGAGATCCCACGTGCCTATCCCAGGCCCTTTTGAATTCAGACACAGTCTCTATCTCCAACATCTCTTCTGGGAGACTGTTCCATGCATCTACCACCCTTTCTGTGAAAAAGTATTTCCTTAGATTACTCCGGAGCCCATCACCTCTTAACTTCATCCTATGCCCTCTCATTGCAGTTTCCTTTCAAATGAAAGAGACTCAACTCATGCGCATTTACATCACGTAGGTATTTAAACGTCTCTATCATATCTCCCCTCTCCCGCTTTTCCTCTAACATAAGGGATAGTCTTTGCTGTAGCAATGAACAAGGCCATATGGTAGAACTATTTTGTTGTACGAGACGCACACTGGATGATTCTCCACCTCTGCAGTAAATCAAACAGTCTGTCTTATGTAAATTCCATTTGGCAGTTGTTTTGACAGCCTGACAGATTTCAACCCCCACATGACTAACAGGCCTACGCTGGCTATGTGGAAAGGCTGAGGACAAATCTGTGACGGAACTACAGAAACTCCTTCACCATGAAATGTGACAAGGGCAGGGTTGCCAACTCTTTGGGCAAAGAATAACTTGACACCTGCCTGCTCCCTTGGCTGACCCCGAGTTCCTCCCCACACGTACTGAAGCCCCTTCCTTAACATTAGTATTTTTCATTGTTTAAAAGCTGAAAATTAATCCTTTGTCGGACCAGGAGTGATACGACTGGGAAAATAAAAATGATCCATAGCACTTCCTCTTCTTTTTGTTTAAAGCTCTTTTCCAGAATTGTTGCTCCCCTGTTTTCTCTTCATTTGTGACTGTGATCCTTTTCTTTTATTTTCCCCTGCCCAACCCACCTATTTCTCTTATTTGCCTTAACTTTTCAGCTAGATTTTATTCCTCCCTTTCCCTCCAGATACATACTTCGTTAGTCTTCCAATTTCCCCATCTTTCACTCATTTCTGTTTTTCAATCACCTTCTAGTTCCCCAATTCCATCCTCTGTAATTGCAACCTACCCAGCCTCATCTATCCCTACGTCTCATCCTCTCACCAACCCCATTTCTTCCCTGTCTTTCTTATGTCTTACTTTCCTCATATAGGCTCCTATTGCCCCTTTTATTTTTCTGTTTCTACCTTCTACCTCCTGTCTCATCCTGGTGATTGAGGAAATTTTAAAGAATGCAGGAGGCAGCACAGTGAAAAGCTGAATTCCAAAGCATCAGGATGCTATAGAGACACACAGTGGTGTAGTGAGTGTAGGAGGTGCCCAGGGCAGTGGCACCTCGCCCACCTCTCCCCGCTCTTTCCACGCCACACTCGTGCCCTCCCTTCCTCCCCCCATACCTTGTTAAATCTTTGCCAGCGCAGTTTCTCTGACCTGCTGCTTGCGCCAGCATTGGCTTTCCCTCTGATGTAATTTCCTGGTCCCGCAACCTGGAAGTGATTTCAGAGGGGAGCCAAGCTGGCACGAGCAGCAGGCCTATGAAGTTACATGTGCTGGAGAAGATTTAACACCCACTCGTAAAGCTATTGTGTAATTCCAGCTGGGTGTCCAGGACCTGGCATATTTATACATAAGATCCTAAGGCATCACCCAGAGGCTGAAGAAAATAACAGAAGCATTTACAGTAAACAGCTTCCACACAGGACCAGCTTATCATCCAATTTGCTTCAGAGTAGAGAATGACACAGGGACAAATTTTTCCCCATCCCCGCGGGAACTCATTTTCCCGTCCCAGCGAGTTCTATTCCTGTCCCTGCCCCATTCCTGAAAGGTCTGTCCTCATCTGCACAAGCCTCAAACACTTTAAAATCATAAGTGTTCGAGGCTTGTGCGATTAAGGTCGCCGTACCTTAAGAAGAACATGGCGATTCTCGAGAGGGTCCAGAGGAGAGCAACAAGGATGATAAAGGGCATGGAGAATCTTTCATATGCTGAAAGGTTGGACAAGCTGGGGCTCTTTACCCTGGAAAAGCGGAGACTGAGAGGGGACATGATAGAGACTTATAAAATCATGAAAGGCATAGAGAAGGTGAAGAGGGACAGATTCTTTAGACTAGTGGGGACAACAAAAACAAGAGGTCATTCAGAAAAAGTGAGAGGAGACAGATTCAAAACGAATGCAAGGAAGTTCTTCTTCACCCAGCGGGTGGTGGACACCTGGAACGCGCTTCCAGGAGAGGTGATAGGACAGAGTACAATACTGGGGTTCAAAAATTGACTGGATGACTTCCTGGAGGCGAAGGGGATTGCAGGGTACAGATAGAAGGGTTACTTACATGACATTAGGTGAATAGGGTATAAACATTTTAGGTTAGAAGCACTTACAGGCCATGGGCCTGGGGGGCCGCCGCGGGAGCGGACTGCCGGGCACGATGGACCTCTGGTCTGACCCGGCAGGGGCAATGCTTATATTCTTATGAATGGAGCAGGGACAAGGACAGTGACAAAATTTGTGGGGATAGGACGAAGAAATTGAGTTCCTGCGGGGACGGAGACAAATTTGTCCTTGTGTCATTCTCTACTTCAGAGTCTCAAGAGACTCTTAGCACTGCTAATCTCAAAAACTAACTTATGATGCTCTCCGATACCTACCTGATGCTAAATGATGCCCTGTGTTAAAGTTACATTGAGCCTGTATAGGTATGAGCGACACACAAATAGAAGATTAGATTAGATTCTCAGGAGAAGAAATAAGTAATAGGAGAAATGATATTTTCTTAAAATAGTTTGCCTAATGCCTCTGCCAAAGTAACTTTCACCACATGTATTGTGTCCCATTTACTACTATGTTTCTTTTAGATCCAAACCTTTTTTAAGCCCTGCTAAGCTAACTGCTTTCAACACATTCTCTGGCAATGAATTCCAGAGTTTAATTACATGTAGCGTGAAGAAATATTTTCTTTGGTTTGTTTAAAATTTTGTAGCTTCATTGCCAGGGCTGACTCAGGAGGCTATGGTGCCCTGGACCAAATTTTGGTTTTCTGCCATCCCACCATGTCCCCACCTGCAAGTTCCTTCCCTTGCATTCCAGATCTCTCCTCCCCCCCCCCCCATCTGATGTGTCCCTCTCTTCCTACCCCTCATTGTCTGACATGTCCTTCTCTTTTCAATCCTAGCACCTGTCTCCACCTCTAATGATCTGAAATTCCCCCATGTTCTTTTTTGCCAGTTACTCCTCCTTGATCTCCCTCGTCACCTCTGGACCAGCAAACCTGTTCTTCACTGGGAGCAGCAAAGGTAACACGCTGCCCTAGTTGAGCTGGCTCCTTCCCTCTGCAGAATTCTACCCATATGTAAACAGGGAGTTACGGTTTGTAAGAATGGCAAGACATTGTAGAGCAGTGGTCTCAAACACGCGGCCCGGGGGCCACATGCGGCCCGCCAGGTACTATTTTGAGGCCCTCGGTATGTTTATCATAATCACAAAAGTAAAATAAAGCAGGTTCTTGATCATATGTCTCTTTAGCTATAAATTACAATATTCTTATTAAGACTTAGCCAAAAGGAAAGATTTATAAACGATAAAGAGTTTTATGTCATGCAAAATTGTCATTTCTTTAATAAGACATTAACTATTTTTTTCTGAGGCCCTCCAAGTACCTAGAAACCCAAAATGTGGCCCTGCAAAGGGTTTGAGTTTGAGACCACTGTTGTAGAGGGAAGCAGCCAGCTCGACTCGGGCAGTGTGTTACCACTGCTGCTGGTGAAGAACAGGTTTGCTGCTCTGAGGGAGGCCAAGGAAGAGGCACTAAACTTGAGGCAGGAGGAAGAGAAGAGGTCTTAGATCCACAGTGGGAGGGGAATGGAAAGAATCGCTGGCTTCTCTGATGTAGCACCCAAAACCAGGTATTTCTCCAAAAGTTATATAAAATGCTTTAATTTTGGAATTAATTGCTTGCTAAGGACAAATCTTTAATTTCTCTATAATCAGAGCAGAGGGTAAACTCCCATCATCTTTCCTTGCACAGATTATTGAAACATAGAAACATAGAAGATGACGACAGAAAAGGGCTACAGCCCATCAAGTCTGCCCACTCTGCTTACCCACTCCCTGTCTATGCCCTAATGACCCAATTTTCTTATCTTGACCCTCGTAGGGATCCCACATGAAGAACAAGACAATTGAAGATGAACCAACTTTCACTTCTCATTACAAAGGTTCTGGCCCTAAAATGTTTATTTTATTTATGTATTTTTTTAAGAAGGGAATGGTCAGTCAATTGGATATTTGTTTCCTAATACTATAACACTTCCTACACCATCTTCATTTCTGGCAAAAAAAAACCCAAAAAACCACAAAACACTTGCTTTCTCCTGCAGTAGGGAATACACAGCTCACTCTGACTCAGTTTAAATTAGCTGGAGTATCCCAAAAGGTATCATGGATCTGTAGGCAAGGTTCCCACTATGTGGCTTTAGCTGCACAGGAGTCTTTAACCAGTGTTCCTACTGGTGGGGGTGAGGAAGATGCAATATTGCACTTTATCACAAGCTGAATAGCAAGAACCCTATCTGCAGGAGTTCTTTCCCAGCTGCTGTATCACCAACATGGGGCCCATCAAGATGAAGTCTCAACATCCTTCCTGAAGTAGTATGGAATTGCAGATTATACAGGGGATGTTCAATAATTTATCTACCTGAGTATGAAAAAAAAAATAGCAAGCATGTTAAAACAAGTCTATGCATGTTGAAACATGTTGTAAGGTTACTCATGCACAGTTGCGGCTCAGTGGTAGTCTAACATTCCAAGATACAGGATGTCAGGAGAGTTCTCGTGTGAATCAAGTAAGACACTACTAGATTTGGCGTAGAGAATGACATGGGGACAAATTTGTCCCAGTACCCACAGGAACTCAATTTCTCTGACTCGTCCCTATGAGTTTTGTCACTATCCCTGTTCCTGCCCCATTCCTGTAAGCTCTGCCATAACCACACAAGCCTTGAACATTTATGATTTTAAAGTGTTTGAGGCTTGTGCAGATGAGGATGGAATTTGCAGGAATGGAGCAGGGACAGGAAAAGAACTCACGGGGACAGGACTGGAAAATGAGTTCCTGCGGGGACCCGGGGACGGGGAAAAATTTGTCCCCGTGTCATTCTCTAATTTGGAATGCCATTCAGTGATAAAATTTCTCACAAAAGAAGGGAAAAAGCCAAAGGAGATCCATGAACGCATAACTGCAGTTTAATTTTGGAGCAAGCAGTTTAAGTGGGATAGAGAGTCCATTGAAGATGATCCTCACACTGGACAGCCTGTGGAAGCAATTTCCTTAGAAATTTGCAAGAAAGTTGAGGATCTAATTTTTTGTCAGACAGTCAAATTAAGGTTTTCCAAATAGCTGAAGAAATGGGCGTCTCGGGAGGTACAGTTTGGAAAATAATTCATGAAAATTTGGGCATGTCCAAGGTTAGTGTAAGATGGGTTCCAAGAATGCCAACACCATGTCAGAAGGCCACGAGGCTCCAATGCTGTCAGGAGAACTTGGAGATGCTCCTTGAAGACCAAGTGAATTTTTTTCATTATTTGGTGACTGAAGATGAGACTTGGGCCTATCACAGAGATCCTGAGTCCAAAATGGAGTCAATGCAGTGGAAGCACAAGTCCATTTCACATCCCAAAAATGTTCAAGACAGAAAATTCTGCAGGCAAAGTCATGGCAACTGTCTTCTGGGATGATGAAGGACTTCTGCTTCTGGAGTTATTGCAACACAAAAAAAACCCCATAACTGGGGAGAGTTACACCAACAAAACGATCACTTTGCGGGAGTCAATCAAGGAGAAAAGACAAGAAAAACTCACAGCAGGCGTGCTGCTTCTTCACGACAATGCGTTGGTGCACATAACAATCAGAGGCTGCCCTCCGAGAATGTAGGTTTCAGCAGCTGAACCATCCACCCTACAGTCCTGAACTGGCTCTCTCTGATTATTTCCTGTTCTGAGTTTTGAAGAAATCTCTCCGTGGACAGCAGTTTTCAAGTGATAAAGACGTCAAGAAAGCAATAACATCCTGATTTGAAGGTCAAAGAGAAGAATTCTTTTCAAAGGGGTTAACGTTATTGCAGGAAAAGCGGATGAAATGTATGGATCTATCAGGGAACTATACTGAAAAATAAAACAAAATTTGTTATGAAAACTCTTCTTTCCTACTGAGGTAGATAAATTATTGAATGCCCCTCATATGTAAACTCTGCCCAGCATTGTTTTTTTCCCTTCCCAGAGTTGTTGTTTTTTAAAAAAATTATTATTCTAGCCCAGTCTCTCTCTCTTACCTCCTGTGGCCCAACGGATTCATGCAGCCTAATCTGCAGCCATGAAAGGAAAAACAAACACTGGGGCCAGGGAAAACTCAAACTCAGTTCAAGGAATACTCAGCATTTAGGAAACCATAAACCTTTAAAACTGAGAAAAGTAAATGTAAAAAGGGCTGCAGGCACCAAAGGAACAGTATTCTGTATACTAATTATATTATATTCAAATCTAGAGATTACTTTTAACTCCTGCTCACTGTAAAGCACCCATGAAACTCTCTAACCCCCTACTTGTCCTGTTTATCAGCGTCATTAGATTGTAAGCTCTGAGCAGGGACTGTATCTTCTTTATTTATTTAATTTTCTAGACTGTTCTCCCAGGGAAGCTCAGAATGGTTTACATGAACTTATTCATGTACTCAAGCATTTTCCCCTATATGTCCTGGTGGACTCATAATCTATCTAACGTACTTGGGGCAATGGGGGGATTAAGTGACTTGCCCAGGGTTACAAGGAGAAGTGTGGATTCGAACCCACAACCTCAGGGTACCACCAGTGACCATAACATGGTATGGTTTAACCTTAAGAAAGGCTTCCCTAGATCACAAACAAAAACAAGGGTACTCAATTTCAGGGGCACTGACTTCGCACGCATGGGAGATTTCGTCTACCAGACGCTGCGGGTTCAAGAAGTAACTGATAATGTGGAAGCTATGTGGACAACCTTGAAATCGATCCTTCATGAGGCAACTATCCGCTACATAAAACTGGTAACCAAACAACAAAGAAAAAGGAAACCCCAATGGTTCACAGATGAGGTATCATACCTCGTCAAGGAGAAGAAAAGAGCATTTCTATCATACAAACGCATGGGGGGAAAAAGAAGCAAACATTGAATACAGGACAAAGTCTGCAGCGGTCAAAACAGCAGTCAGGGAGGCCAAACTTCGTATGGAAGAAACTCTAGCAAAGAACATCAAGAAAGGGGACAAATCCTTCTTCAGATACATTAGCGACAGGAAAAAGAACACAAACGGGATAGTACGCCTTAAAACGCCAGACGGGAATTATGTGGAAACTGACTCCGATAAAGCCAAACTACTGAATGATTACTTCTGTTCAGTCTTTACCTGCGAGGCACCAGGGCACGGGCCTCGGCTGGATGCAAAGCAAAGCATGGATGACCCATTTCAGAAGTTTGAGTTTACACCAGCTGATGTTTACCGAGAACTGTCAAGACTCAAGGTGAACAAAGCCATGGGACCGGACAATCTGCACCCAAGAGTGCTCAGAGAGCTGTGCGATGTTTTGGCGGAACCGTTAGCCATGCTCTTCAATCTCTCCCTAAGTATGGGGAGAGTCCCCCTGGACTGGAAAACTGCCAATGTTGTTCCTCTGCACAAAAAGGGTTGCAGAGCGGAGGCTGCGAATTACAGACCAGTAAGTCTCACATCAATAGTGTGTAAACTCATGGAAACTCTACTTAAAGGGAAATTAGACACGATATTGGATGAGGGGAATCTGAGGGATCCCTGTCAACATGGATTCACTAGGGGCAGGTCATGCCAATCCAATCTTATCAGCTTCTTTGACTGGGTGACAGGAAAGCTAGACTCGGGAGAGTCTCTGGACATAGTGTACTTGAATTTCAGTAAAGCGTTTGACAGTGTCCCACACCGTAGACTATTAAACAAGATGAAATCGATGGGGTTAGGTGAGAAACTAACAGCATGGGTCAATGATTGGCTGAGTGGAAGACTTCAGAGGGTGGTGGTCAATGGCACCCTCTCTGAGACATCAGAGGTGACTAGCGGAGTGCCGCAGGGCTCAGTCCTGGGACCATCCCTTTTTAACATATTCATAAGGGACTTGACCCAAGGGCTTCAGGGAAAAGTAGCGCTGTTTGCCGATGACGCCAAACTGTGTAATATAGTAGGTGAAAGCGATCTCATGGATGGTATGGCGCAGGATCTGATCAAGTTGGAAAACTGGTCCTCAACATGGCAGCTGGGCTTCAACGCAAAGAAGTGTAAGGTGATGCATCTCGGCAGCAGAAATCCATGTAGAACATACACCTTGAATGGAGAAACACTAGCTACGACCTCAGAAGAACGGGACTTGGGAGTAATCATCAGTGCAGACATGAAGGCTGCCAAACAAGTAGAGAAGGCCTCATCCAAGGCAAGGCGGATGATGGGATGTATCAATAGAAGCTTCGTCAGCCGTAAACCTGAAGTCATAATGCCACTGTACAGAGCCATGGTGAGACCTCATCTGGAGTACTGTGTGCAATTCTGGAGGCCACATTACCGTAAAGATGTACTTCGAGCTGAGTCAGTCCAGCGAATGGCCACTAGGATGGTCTCCGGACTCAAGGGTCTCTCATACGAGGAAAGACTGGGCAAGTTGCAGCTCTATTCTCTAGAGGAGCGCAGGGAGAGGGGTGACATGATTGAGACATTTAAGTATGTCACAGGTCGTGTCGAGGTGGAAAATGACATATTCTTTCCTAAGGGACCTTCAGTCACAAGGGGGCACCCGCTCAAATTCAGAGGAGGGAGATTTGGTGGTGACACCAGGAAGTATTTCTTTACAGAAAGGGTGGTGGATCACTGGAACAAACTACTGGTGCAGGTGATCAAGGCCACTAGCGTGTTCGACTTTAAGAATAAATGGGACATCCAGTGGGATTTCTACGTGGGTCGAGCAGCACTCTGATTTAATGGGGTGGGACAATAGAGTGGGCAGACTTGATGGGCTCTAGCCCTTTTCTGCCGTCATCTTTCTATGTTTCTATGTTTCTATGAGGTAGTAGCTTTGGCCACTGTGCCAGACCCCCCCTCTCTCCCTCCCCCCCTCCCTTGAATGTTTAATGTACAGCACTGTACCTAGTAACACGACATCAAAGCAAGTTTCTGTTTTGCACACGTTTTCAGTCCAGTTAAGTTGGAGCAACTCCTAAAGAGACTTGGGGCTCCTTTTACAAAGCCGCATTAGTGGCTTTATCGCACGCACATTTTTTAGCGCGCGCTAACCCCCACGCTAGCCAAAAAACTACCGCCTGCTCAAGGGGAGGCGGTAGCGGCTAGCGCGGCCGGCAAATTAGTGCACACTATTACGCGCATTAAACCGCTAACGCGGCTTCATGTTCTTGACAAAGTGTGAGATTATACATCTTGAACCTTGGTACTCTGCATAAACCTATAAATACAATCTTTGCTATAGGAACATTCTGCCCATAGTCTGTGTTGCTTGTTTTCCATCGTTTGCATTGTGTTGACAGCCTGTAAGTCAAAGCTTCCTAAAAGGACCATGTAGGGCTAGATTCACTAAGCCCACTAATCAAGTCCCGACCACTTAGCGACCCGATTTTCCTCCGACCCGTTTCACTAACCTTTGTCCCAATCATCCTCCGATCCTCGCTTGTAAATGAGGGAGAATGGCATTCAAATGTAGTCAAGCAATGATTCACTAAAAAAAAAAAATGAGGGACACTGACTGGGCTGACCGATCAAAAATAAGTGACTGCTGAGGATCAGTCGCTCAGGTCCTTTTCAACTGCCCTGCCTTCTGCTGCCCTGCTCTCTGCCCCGATCTCCTAATCTCTGCCCTGACTCGCCTGCCCTTCCCCGCAATGCAAGCCTGTGGTTTTAACCCGCGGGTTTAAAACGGGTTCAAACCACAAGCTCGAAAGTGAAGCTAAAAGAAAAAAAAAATCGCTGCTTTTGTAAGCATGCACAGACCATCTACAGGCAAAGAAGATGGTCTGCGCATGCTTCAGGATCGCTCACTAGCGATCCGTGTGGTCGGAGGGGGGTGTTCCTCCGATCGCCCCCATTTAAATACTGACCCGTTGTGGATCAGTCAGCCTGCCGCGAATCGGGCACAATCGGCAGGTTAGTGAATCTAGCCCTTAATCTTTACTCTTAAAGGCTGAATGTTGAATTTCACCCATTCCCTCCAGTTTTATTGAGATTTTCCTGACTTCGGGCCCTAGACCTCGGTATAACTGTTGACAATATTCTTCTCTCTAGTACATCACGTTACCCCCCCCCCACCCCCACCCCACAAGACAAAACTCTCCTTGTCACAGAAAGCAAGCACCTGCAGCTGGACTGCTCTTCTATTTGTGCCCCTCCGGAAATTATGTTACCTTCTTACCAGTTAGCAGTCAATCAGCAATTCATTCTGTCAACTGGCAGTCAGATCAATTACTTTAATTCAGCAATTTGTATTCAAAAAGGTCATATCACACCTGTACTGAATCTGAATCAGAGCAGCACTCGGTTTCGTCTTCATACAGAAAGTTCTTTGGTTTTTCTTGATTTCCAATTGTTTTATTACAAACAAGCAAAGTATTCTCATTGGATGTCAAGCTGTCTTGACTTGCTGCCTAGTAGAACAAATATCCGCTTTGACACTATAGAACTAAAGGAGTTTGTATCACCTAAAATTGGAATGGCTGCGATTTTCCAAGAAGTCATGGAGAAAAATCAACTCATAGTGAAAGGAATTTCAGCTAATGTTGCTGCATTTAATCCCTGACAAATAAACTTTCCACACAACTATTGAAAGGATAATATTTAATGTGGCAAGTATTCACCGTGAAATTACCCGTTGAACTGTAAACAAACAGAACTTTGTTTGTAAAGGAAAGGGAATGGGACTTGTATACCATCTTTTTGTGGTTACACATTCTAAGCAGTTTATATATATACAGGTACCTATTTTGTACCTGGGACAATGGTGGATTAAGTGACTTGCCCAGGGTCACAAGGGGCCACACTGGGATTTGATTTCACAACCTCTGGGTGCAGAGACAGCAGTTCTACCATTAGGCCGCTCCTCATAACCACCTGCCTACGCTCTGCATTTATTTACTCACCAAAGACAGGTTGTGCCTTAAATATCTATTTGATTTCTCTAATTGGTTTGGTTTGGTTTATTTATAATCTGCCTTATACAAGGTGAAGTACATCAACACATTCATAAATAGACATACCGTATTTTTCGGACCATAAGATGCACTTTTTCCACCCCCAAAAAGGGGGTTGAAAAGATGGTGCTTCTTATAGACTGTATACACATACACACACCCCGGTACCTTTTTAAAGTGGCAGTGGTCCAGTGTGGTCTCCTTCTGGATGGCTGCCTTTATCTTTGCGGAGCGACGCACAACGCAGGAGCGCAGACTTTGCACTTCCTGCTTGGTCCCGCACCCGCTCTGCGATTGGCTGCAGTCAGTTCTCACAATGATGGTTTACATATATACAAGTACTTAGGGTCATAAGGAGCAGCACTGGGATTGATCCCACAACCTCAGAGTGTTTGAGGCAGTACCTCTATCACTAGGCCACTCCTCAAAGCAGTGGTAAATGTACTTCACTCAGAAGAGAGAGAGAAAGTAGTTGAGTGCCAAACCATTCAATATCTTTGTGAGCAATTTTGCTGAAAATCTGAAAGAGGGAAGTTTTTTTAAAAAAATATTTTGGCAGAAGACCTAGGTCTGAAACAGAATGGACATGCTAGAGAGAGTAGATTTTAAAAAAGCATATATAAAAAAATAGAAGATAGTTCAAAAATACCTGATAATTAAGCTTCAAAATGCAAAGCGATACATTTGGAGTACAGAAATTCAAACAAACTGAATGTGATGTGCAGGGTCTGGGTGCAGACTGATGTGTTCAGACCAAGAGAAACTTTGGGGCAATAGTGGCCAGTGATCTCATGGTAATGAAAATGTGTGAAAACTTGATGGCCAAAGCTAGAGAGATGCTGAGTTGCACAGAAAGAGGGGGAAAAAAGAAAGCAGGTTGATACTCATTTGTAAGTCATTGGTGAGGCCTTACCTGTAATGATGTATTTGTTTTGGAGATATCTTATCTCTGTTAACATATAAAGAGATTGGAGACAGTCCAAAAGAAAGCACTCAAAATGATATGGAGCATGTGCCAGAAGACATACAAGAATACACCAACATCTACATATTGTGATAAGCAGACTATGCCTGCTAGGAGTGTCCCTATCACAGATTCCAGTGCAAATCCAGACACTGTCCATAATCTGCCTTATTCCCCATTTTCTGCCTCTCAGACCGAATTTTCTTCTAGGGCCTGTAGAGGGAGTAAGAGAGCAGGAGTTCTAGGTTCCCATCCCCCTCTGGATCACAAGGTGAATCACTGGAAATCTTGTCCACCTGAGGGTTGGGGGCAGGGCTGCAAGCTGCTCTCCCTGAAGACTAGGCTCCTAGAGAATCAGAACAGAGAGGAACAGCAGCAGGGAAGGTCGCAAGGCTCAGGGCTGAGAGCTCCTGATGGCAGTCCAGCTCCAGAGGACATGGAGTTTACTGAGGCTGGAGGAGAATCACCTGCCAGTCTGAATGAGGAACCTTTGGCCATGGAGTTAGAAACAAGCCCTGAAGCCAGTGTTGAGCTGACTCCTGATTATGCTCCTATGGAAGTTTGCATCACAAAAGCAAGTATTATCTGAATATTGCTGGAGTTTATTGAGAGTTTATTTTGGACTCTTTTGGTTTTGCAGACTGAATTAATCTAACTCAAGTTAAAGAGTGGATTTGTGATATGCTAAATTAAGCAAGGACTTTTATTTTGAAATTTTGGGTTTTTTTTCATTCTTGAAAGCTAAATGGTGTTTTCCTTTTTGAAATGAAGCCTGCTTGATGTGCTAAGACAGTGGGGTTAGCCCCGTGTTACGTGGTGGGATAGTGGGCCTAATTTCGGGCAAAATAAGACCACACGGAGCACACTTTCTTTCCAGCCTTGAGGTGCTGAAGAAGCCAGGACTTTTATACTGTCTTGTAACTTTGATGTTGGTGGAAAAGTTTTTCCTTTTCTTTTTGGTTATGAACTCCACCTGGACTATGATTTAAATGAGAGTTTTGTTTAAGTTGGACTCTTTTTGGGTTTCTCAACCAGAGACTGTTTTGAACTTTGTGCTTGACTGGTATGAGAGTTTTTGTAATCCTGACAAGCAAGTTATTGTGTTTTTTTTTGTTTTGAACAATTAAATGCAACCCTTTATTCAACATTGAACTTATTGTTTGGATAGTGTCCCATTCTCTGAACGTTGAAATAAGTTATCCTTGTGAGACATGCAGCTACTCACAAGAGTTTAATTGTGGCCAGTATTCCCAGGCCCTCTGCCTGGAGCGTGCCTGCTACAATATACACATCCTACAGAAGAGGGAAAGTGGAGACAATATTCTATTTGCACCCAATGTAAACATTTTCCAAAGTAATAAAAGCTGTATAACTGTATATGAAACTGCAGAAAGATAGATTCAGAAACCATTGTGTTATGGAAATATGATAAGCACCTAGAATGATCTCCTGGATGAGATGGAGACAAAATAAGTGATGGATTTCAAGGAATGGGATATAAAGAGGATACCTAAACTGCAAAAGGATAGAAACCAAATACTGGGGGCGCCTCAACTCAAAACAGCATTGAAATCTCACTTCTTAAAGGCATCAAGGTAAATTGCAGGGAGCAACCATTACAACTCTAACCACCTTGTTGGACAAACTGGATGGGCCCTCTCAGTCTATATGCAATCATCTTCTATATTATGATGTCTGAAAGGTAGCCTAGTGGTCAGTGAGTGTACTGTAAACCAGGGGATCCAGGTTCAAATTCCACTTCAATTCTGTTATAGCCGGTGGATATTCTGTTATCTGGATTTCCAAAAGGCATTTGACAAAATACCTCATGAAAGACTCCTGAGGAAGTTAGAAAGTCATGGAATAGGAGGTAATGTCATATTAAGGATTAAGAACTGGTTAAAAGATAGAAAACAGACAGTAGGGTTAAATAGTCAGTATTCTCAATTGAGAAGGGTAAACAGTGGGGTTCCCCAGGGGTCTATTTTGGGACCGCTGCTTTTTTAAACATTTATCAATGATCCAGAGATGGGAATAACTAGTGAGAATTAAATTTGCTGATGACACATAGTTGTTCAAAGTTGTAAAATCGCAAGAGGATTGTGAAAAATTGCAAGACAACCTTGTGAGAATGAGAATCAAAATAACAGATGATGTTTAATGTGAGCAAGTATAAAGTGATGCATATGGAAAAGAGGAACTGGAACTATAGCTACATGATACAGGGTTCCACATTTGGAGTCACCACCCATGAAAAGGATCTAAGTATCATTATTGATAGTATGATAAACCCTCAGTTCAGTGTGAAGCGGTGGCTAACAAAGTGAATAGAATGTTAAGAACCATCAGGAAAGGAATGGAAAACAAAGGCGAGAATGTTATAATGCCTTTGTATCCCTCTATGGTGCAGCAGCACCATGAATACTGTGTGCAATTCTGGTCATCGCAACTCAACAAAGATATAGTGGAATTAGAAAAGGTACAACAAAAATGATAAAGGAGATGGGATGACTTTCCTATGAGGAAAGGTTAGCGGCTAGAGCTCTTCAGTTTAGAGATGGCTTAGGGGAGATTTGATAATACTGAGGTCCTCTTTTACGAAGCTGTTTAGCACGGGCCACTGCGGTAACGGCCCCAAAGCCCATAGAGATTTAAAGGGCTTTGGGGCTGTTGATGCGCGGCTTTGTAAAAGAGTCCCTGAGTGGAGTAGAACGGGTAAATGTGAATTGCTTGTTTACCCTCCAAAAATACTAGGACAGCTAATTAGTAGATTTAAAACAAACTGGAGAAATTATTTCATCATTCAACGTGCAATTAAATTCTGGAATTCAATGCCAGAGAATGTGATGGAAGCAGTTATCTTAGCAGGGTTTTAAAAAGGTTTGGATAATTTCCTAAAAGAAAAAAGTCTATAAGCCATTAAGATAGACTTGGGAAAATCCACTGTTTATTTTTAGAATAAGCAATATAAAATCTGTCTTACTCTTTGAGATCTTGCCAGGTACTTCTGAATTGGATTGGCCACTGTTGGAAACAGGATACTGGACTTGATGGACCTTTGGTCTATACCAATATGGCACTCTTATGTTCTTATGATGTTACTAAATTTCTATTTTTGTTTTTTTGACCTAGTAAAAACTTTGAGGTCAGTATTGAGGCAGGAGAGGCTTCTGGCCAACTAAATTGTTTGTGTGGGAGGAGAGTGTGGCATAGTGGTTAAAGATACAGCTTCAGCACCCTGCGTTTGTGGGTTCAAACCCTCCACTGCTCCTTATGACCCTGGGCAAGTCACTCCATAGAGCTGGCGTTAGTATTTTCCGTGTAGCGCAGGGATTAGCGCACGCTAAAAACGCTAACACAGCTTAATAAAAGGAGCCCTTAATCTTCCACTGCTCCAGGTACATTAGAAAGATTGTGAGCTTACAGGGACAGATAGGGAAAATGCTTGAAGTACCTGTATGTATCCGGGACCAGAATATTTCTTCCCTCAACGTTATGTAATAATCTTCCTAACTTGAATGTATTGCTATTCCTACCTGATATGTAAACTTGATATGTAAACTTGTTATATACCTGATATGTAAACTTCCTGGAAATGTCCAGTTTTCTTCCAATTTTGTAATCCGCTTAGAACCGCAAGGCACAGGCGGAATAGAAATCTCTAATGTAATGTAATGTATTTAACTACTTTGAGTGTGGTTGCAAAGCTCCAATAAGGCAGTAAACAAGTCCCAATCTACTGATATTCAGCAGCACCTAACCAGTTAGTTCCACTGAAAAGGAAAGAAACAATCACACTAGAAATCCATACAAACTCTAAAACCCAATATAAAAGGCACTTAATACTAAATTAAAATAACTACTCTTGCAGTTCTCCAACCAAAACAACAAACCTGAATTACTAAAGGTCTTTAAGCAGAGGAAATACCAAAGGCTTTTTTTTATTGCAGATTTATCAATTTACATCAACCAAGTAAATGTACAAAATAAGGAATAAAACAAACTTATGTATACAACTTATATCACAGATAGTCAATAAAGAAATCCCATCAAGCCCACATTTTGGGGAGAGAAAAATCTTAATGAAATAATAAGGAAATCCAAAAAAGGGTATATACCCTCTACTTTAAGAAAAGTTAGCATTTATGAACTCCTAATTTCAGTGAAATATCACAACTTCCAATTCAAGCATCATAACAGAAGAAAAACTCAATGTTCAAGGAAATGTTCCAATTGAAGCGGATCGAAAAACACATAATCCTTTTCTCGAGCTGTTACTAAACATTTACATGGATATTTAAAAAAAAAAAAAAAGTGGCTCCAGATTCTACAACCTTAGACTTAAGAGCCAAAAAAGGCCTTTTGTCTGAGCTGTGTTGATCTCGCCACATTTGGAAATATTTGAATTCTAGCACCGCAGAACATTGCTTGCTTATTCGGAAAATATAATTTCATTATCAATGCCTTATCACTTTCATTGATACATGAAACTAAAAGAGTTGACCTGGTTTGTATTGTGTCCTGTGAGTCTTCCAAAAATTCTGTCAAATTTACATCAAAAGAAGCCAATTGGTCTAGTCCCTGTTCCACTGTAATTTATTCCTTTTTGGAATATAATAAAGTGATGAAATAGGCATTGATTCTGAATTAGTAATAATACCAAAGGCTTTTTGAAAATAGAATGCTTTTACAAGTGATTTAAATCTTGGAAATGAAATTTCAGCACATATATGTGATGAAAGATTATTCCAAAGAAGCGGAGAGAGAAAAAATAAGCAGCATTAGGGATAAACTCAAAGAGCTAATCTGGGCAATGGAAAAACCAGTCAATTAGAATCTAAAGAACACAATGACCATGATGGTGTATAACATACAGTAATCGAGGCTAGATATGAAGGTTGTCCTACATGTAAAGACTTAAAGGTAAGACATAGGGCTCCTTTTACGAAGGCATGCTAGGACCTTAACGCGTGGAATAGTGCGCGCTAAAATGCCCCGCGCACTAGCCGCTACCACCTCCTCTTGAGCAGGCGGTAGTTTTTTGGCTAGCGCACTATAGCATGCGCTAATCCAGTGCGTGCGCTAAAAATGCTAGCGCACCTTCGTAAAAGGAGCCCATAGTATTTTGAAGAAACATCCATACTGCACTGGCAGCTAGTGTAAATGAATTAACAATGGAGAGATATGATCATACAATTTGGCCTTGCAGAGGAATCTAGCCGCATAGTTCTGCAATGTCCACAGGTGGGATCCTCAAAATAGAAAAAAAAAAACCCTTGTAAATACTAGGTATTATCCTCAACTCCCAACTAACTTTTAAGATCAAACCAATTCCCTAGTCAAAAAGTTCTTCAGGCTACAACAACTAAGAACGGTATAATCCCTTCTGAGCCAGGCTACCGTATTTTTCACTCCATAAGATGCAATTTTTTTTCCATCCAAAAGTGGGTGGAAATGTCGGTGCATCTTATACAGCAAAGATACAAATTTTTTAAACCCCCCCCATCGTACCTTTTTAAATGCCCCCCCCCATTGTACCTTTTTAAATGCCCCCCCCATCATAGTATCTTTTAAAAAATGCCCCCCCTCGTCATACCTTTTTACATACCGCGTATAGCCTGGTGGTCCAGAGGTGTATCGGCTGTCAGAGCAATCTTTCCGCGTTACTGCCTGGGCCAGCGCTGCTTCCTGAATGGCTGCAGTCAGTTATTGCAGAAAGCAGCGCCGGCCCAGGCAGGAACGCGGAAAGCTCGCTCTGCCTGCCGATACATCGCAGGACCATCAGGCTACAAGCGGCATATAAAAAGATATGACGGAGGGGGGGGTTTATAGGTGACATGCTTTATTTTTGCACTCTTTGAGAACTCCAGCATTGTGTTAGAGAGGAGCTTCAGGTGATATGCTGCTTCTGTTAGAGCACTATAAGAACTCTCATGTTATGTAGGAGCTATAAGTGTGACATGCTGTGCATTTGCTTTGTATGAGGAAATTTGTCCCCGTGTCATTCTCTAGCTGCAGTTTATACACTGAGCCTCAAGCTACCCTTATAGTAAATGGCATTAGGCCAGAATCACTCCCAGCAACTACAGGGACAAGGGCAGGGCTGCCCTTTGTCCCATCTCCTCTTTTTGATATCTTTAGAACACATAAATTAAGATTTTGGCATTTACCGAAGACCCGTTACTAGTTTTTTCTAAACCACAATATTTCTTGCCAAATTTGCTATCCTTGATTCAGTATTATGATAAACAGTCAGGCTTTTGCCTTAATTTGCAAAAGTCGGAAGTGCTACCAGTACTCCCTATAGTACAAGAATGTTGGCAGGGCAATTTTCCATTAAAGTGGGCAGAAGGTACACTAAAATATTTGAGCACCAGCATACCATCAAATTTGGCACTGTTATACAAACTAAACATGACCCCATTGATATGAGATTTGCAAAATAAACGTGCATATCCAAAGGTATTGAGAGGAAGAATTCATTTATTTAATATGATGATTCTTCCATGATTTTTGTATATTTTCCAAATGCTCCCATTATATTTGAGCACTTGTGATGAGAAATTGGTGCATAAGCATTTGTGGAAAGGTCAGAGGCCCAGACTCACAATCCAGGCCTTAATGAAGACCAAAGATAAAGGAGGAATGGGGTTACTGAATATTTATTTATCTATAGCAAGTAATATGAGGCATATTAATGACTGGTATAGAGGCACAAAATCTTAAGGTATAGTTAACTGAGTGGTATGAATAACCAGTATACACCTAATAGCAAGTAATCCACTCTAGGGAGGTTTAGTACTCAGTAATCACATTAGTCTATATATCAAATGACTAATAACTTAATTAATTCAGGAAAAGGGTCTAAATAAGAATATAGAATGGCAGCATTTCTACTAATCAATTTATTTTACAGGATCTTTTAAAAATCTGTGTAAAAATCTCTACCCAATAGGATAGAGGTGGGGGCGGAGCTTCTACCCATTACATATGGAAGGAAGTGTATAAGTTTATATGCTGTCGTCATTTTGTCGGCGTTTGAAAACTACCGACAGAGGAATGTTTGGCTGTAAGTGAGACTATTTTTGTTTCTATTGATGCTTTACAGCGCTAGTTATTAGATATATATGTGTTTTAACTTGTAGAAAGCACTGTGCCTGACAACTGGCCCTGAAACAGCGGATTAACTAACGTCCTGCGAAACGCTGGCCGCATCGGCTCTGATCCTGGTTCCGGCGGTTTGGATGACTCCAGTCCCGGCTCTGTTAGTTTGATATGGCAAGAAACAGAAAACGAGAAATGAGAAAATGAACTTTAAAAATATTTAAGATAAGTAACTTTTTGTTGGCATTTTTCAAACCATTGGGACGGTCTATTATTGAGTATTAATTATATGAGAAATGATTTTTATATTAATTAAGCTATAAACTATAAATTATAAAAAAAGTTCAAAAAAAATCACATAAAAAAATTAAAATTGCATTAGATCAGGTTTTTGGCCAATGATTGAATTGTGGAGTATCCATCTGGACTTCAAATACGCTGACAGTGCAAGTCTATGATATACTGAGCGTACAACTCCTAAGCTCTGAGGCCTTTTCCTGAATTAATTAAGTTATTCGTCATTTGATATATAGACTAATGTGGTTACTGAGTACTAAACCTCCCTAGAGTGGACTACTTGCTATTAGGTGTATACTGGTATAGAGGCACCTCAGAATTTTCTGTACCCCTGTAGAAACCATGCTCATACCAAGTTATCACTTCAGTGTTATACTTTATGCGTGACCTAGCCGGGTATCATGTACGTTAAATCATTTTTTGTTACCACAATTTCTGCACAGAACTTGGAAATGGGTCTGCAAACAGCACAAAGCAGATGCCTCAATTACTCCATTCCTTGCTATTCAAAATAATCCAGACTTCTTCCCTGAGATAGAAAGCTGAGTTTTTCATGACTGGGTTTATCTACAATTCTACATCATCCTGACAGAGGAGGGTGTGTTAAAGGATTTTTCTGAACTTTAAAAGTGAACATGCCTTCACTCAGCATGCTTTATCTACCGGAGCTTCATCATTATCTACATGACCTTCCATCAACGCATCTAACAAAAGACTTTCGAGAAACACTTTCTTCTCCTTACACTTTTGGCTTTCAGTTCAAAGTTCCATTGTGCAATCCTCAAGTAGCTCTGCAGGACGCAACTGAGCTGCTGAATTAAGTACAGCAGAGCTGATGGAGTCCATCCTGAAATCTACAAAAGCGCTTTCTAATAGTGTGGTAAATTGGGAGCTAAAGCACAAATTTTTATTAAGCATGTACTCGTATATCTCTCCTCAATGTGCTGGTTATGCACACCTGCAATTGATGGACACATGCCTTAAATGTGGTACTTCTCCAGCTCATTTGGGAAATATGTTGTGGCAGTGTCCAAGGGTCAGTCAAATAAGTAGATCAGGAGGACCACAAATTCAATACTCAATGTGGTGTGAGTGATTAAAATGACTTTAGCAAACGTGATGTAAATTCACTCACAGATATACAATATCATTTCATGAAAACTATATCAACCTTTAAAGAAATCAGTGCTCAGGGACATGGAGGTGAAAACAAAGGGCGAACCCCTAAACTATTACCTCACCACCCAATCATCACTTATTCAATATATTTAGATGATAGTTAGTTGATATTTAAAGAATCTCTGTACTGCTGTCCACCAGCAGATTATCACTTTCTCAAATGTTGGTTAGCAAGTTATTCAAAAATTACTCAAAAATATTCAGAAGGCACACTTATCTTTAATGCCAGGTTCCGACGTGGCCCGTTTCAATCCTGCGTCAAGGAACCAAAAATCTGAATTCAAAATGTTACTCCCAGGGTGATAGATGTCTCAATCCTTTAGATTCATTTCATTTAGTTTATGGCTATAACCGGGAAAAAACCTTCACCGAGGTTAATGGCTCCAAGGGTGCCTACGTTTTGGAACCAACTTTTGGACTTTGTGTTTTGACAAGGGAAGTGCAAGGTGGCAGTTCAGCCGGACTTGTTGTTTGGAGTCTATAACATCCCATTTCCCATACCCAGAAGTCTGAAGGGATTTCATGATAGGACAATATTGAAGGCAATGAAAACTATTCTTCTCATGTGGATATCTCATAAGAGTCCCACTTACACCATGTGGTGCAGTGGTTAAAGCTACAGCCTCAGCACTCAGAGGTTGGGGTTTCAAACCCACACTGTTCCTTGTGACCCTGGGCAAGTCACTTAATTCCCCCAGGTACATTAGATAGATTGTGAGCCCACCGGGACAGACAGGGAAAAATGCTTCAGTACCTGAATAAATTCATATAAACCGTTCTAAGCTCCCCTGTGAGAACAGTAAAGATAAATAAAGTTTATTTATTTAAACATTTATATCCCGCCTATCCGAAATCTATGTGGGTTACAACAGCACATTCATAGTTAAAACAATACAACCAAATAATAACATGATATCAGCATACTACTTCAATCCTATAGATTAAAACAAACAAAAGTCAAACTATATGTTTGGTTTAATCATAAATTGATGAGTGTGATTGTGATTATGGGGCAGACTGGATGGACTGTTTTATTAAAGACAAAAAGGGGAGAATGTGGCATAGAGGTTAAAGCTACAGCCTCTGCAGCCTGAGGTTGTGGGTTCAAACCCACACTGCGCCTAGTGACCCTAAGCAAGTCTCCTAAACCCCCATTGTCTCCGGTACCTTAGATAGATTGTGAGCCCACAAGGGACAAACAAGGAAAAATGTCTGAGTACCTGAAAAAAATTAAAGTAAACTGTTCTGAGCTTCCCTGGGAGAACAGTTTTGAAAAATAAATAAATAAATGATCAACTTCCTATCTATGGATCACTGTGGAATATCAAATATTGACTATAAAGGGCATACAGTTCTAGAGAGTATGGGACCCCCATCTGGGATATGTTGACACCTAAAGCAAGAAGAATTTTCATAGAGAGAGTAGAGAGGGACAGATTCTTCAAACTTTCGAAAAATAAAAGAACAAGAGGGCATTCGGAGAAATTGAAAGGCATTAGAAGAAACGAAATATTTTCCGTTATGGCACCCACGTTATGGAACTCATTACCAAACTACATAAGAATAGAAAAAGACTTACATACGTTTAAAAGATTTTTAAAAACTTTTTTATTTCAAGATGCATTTGAACACATGATATAACACACATAATTTTTTATACTTTTTATTACAAATATTACACCTTCCAAATCCCCTTGCTCCGTACTGTGCTTTCCTTTTTATGTAAATTTCAATAGATAAAAATGATGTAACTTTCCCCTTCTTTCCTGCCTACTCATGTTATTCCTTAACCTCAAATGTATTGTACTGGTCGTTCCCTAAAAAAAATTTTTTTTATTGTTTTAAATTATCTGTATTATGTCTAACTTGTCAAAATTATGTGTGAAACCACCATCTGTGGCTTTTAGATTGTACATCGCCTAGATATTTCGATAGGCGATTCATAAAATGCTAATAAACTTGAAACTTGAAACTTGGGACAGATTCAAAACAAATGCTAGGAAGTTCTTCTTTACCCAATGTGTGGTAGACACCTGGAATGCGCTTCCAGAGGACGTAATAGGACAGAGTATGGTACTGGGGTTCAAGAAAGGATTGGACAATTTCCTGCTGGAAAAGGGAATAGAAGGGTATAGATAGAAGAGTACTGTGCAGGTCCTGGACCTGTTGGGCCGCCACATGAGCGGACTGCTGGGCGCGATGGACCTCGGGTCTGACCCAGCAGAGGCAATGCTTATATTCTTATGTTCATTAGCTTTATGTATTGTTTTGTTTATATGGATCATAAGCATTTTCAAAGGATAGTTTTCCATCTGCTCCTTGAGTTTTCCACCATAATCAAAGCCAACATCTGTAAAACTAAGGGCTCCTCTTATTAAGCTGCGATAGCGTTTTTAGCACGCACAGAATTGCCGCGTGCGCTAAACCTACGCCTCGCGGCTAGAACTAACGCCAGCTCAATGCTGGCGTTAGCGTCTAGCGCGCGTGGCAATTTAGCGCGCGCTAAAACCGCTATCGCAGCTTAATAAAAGGAGCCCTAAGTCACCATTAAGTTTCATTCACAATTACCCTTGGGGGTAGGGGAGGGAGAGTGAAGAAATTGCATATTTCTTTGTACTCAGGTCATAGGGTCTCAAGCCATGGCCATTTCTGGAACTTGATGCATGTGCACCCCCATTTATATCCAGCTTATAGCTATCACCACAATGTGGTGTCATTGAGACAGCCTCCTGAATGCTGCATCCGCAGCCATGACCCTTCTGAGGAACAAAGCAAGGGTAACATTTTAATACAAAGCATTGCTTTTGCTTCTTACAGCTGTACATATTCCAACTCCATCCCCCGTGTCATCTAAATCAAAGAGGGGCCATAAGCCCTTTGACATGTCCTGGAACTTGGTAAAGAAAAGGTTAACACTACAGACAAGACTGCTGGAAAAAATAACAAAAATGGGCCCCATATCTAAGTATTCTAAACGAGTGTTTATTTGAACAGATCACTCCCTTCCACATGTCTGCCAAAGTTTTATCTTTTACACTTAAGAGTGAATTAATAGAGGAAGGAGATGCAAGAAGTGAGATACCGGAAAACAAGACATTGTGAGTGATGTGGTGAGAGAATTTTCATGCCATAATGCAACATCTCTCTCCATCACAGTCTCCTTTATTGGCTGAAATCTTCTGACAAGCTTCATCAGCAAATGAAATCTGCTCTGAGATGCAAAAAAATATTTGTGGGGAAAAAAATGAGCATCGAATTTAAAAGAAGTCCTGAACTAGACAAAAATCGCACATATATATGTAAGAAAAACTATATAAGTTCCAAATTACAAGTCTGACAAAACACAAAAACGATATCACTGTTTTATGTCAGGCAGTAGCAGTCCTAGAGCCTCGAAATACCAGCCTAGCCTTTTTGTTTGGTTGGGGTTGGGGGGGAAGGCTTGTCAGTTTCTGTGACTTCTATCAGACTTCCAGATCAAATAATAAGCAACACCTATAGACTGACGCTTCATTAACAATTAGCCAATGCTCAGAGGAGACATTTACCAGATTTATATCCTGCCTCACCTGAGCTTGCCAAGTCAGATGAAAGTCCAGCTGAGGTAGGGTTACCAGATGTTCAAATTTCCCTGGACAGTTTTTTAAAACCTGGCACCTTGTCCAGGTTTTGAAAAGCCTCCTCAAATCGCATTGGGCAGGGAGGAAGTTCACACATGTGCAGACTTCCTCCCTGCAGTGGGTTTCGGGATTAGGATGGGACTGGTGGCGGGATTAGGGCGTTACAGGGTGGGTGTAGGGGGTACGGATCTTCCGATTGAAAAATGCTGAAAAGACACCTGTTCTGTAAGATGAAATATAGGGTCCGAGTTAGGTTGAGGGAGAAGGAGTGATAACTGTTGAGTGTTGAGTGCTGGTCACGGAGGTGTTTAATAGTCTAGTCCACAGATATCAAACTTAAGGCCCTCGGGCTGAATCTGGTCCGCCTGGTCATTTTATGCGGCCCGCAGTCTGATGCTCTGCAGTGTGCACGAAACCATGTACACCAGCTCCTAGCGTGTCCCACACCTCATCCAAAAGCATTCCCTCTGACGTTGAGACGTCAAAGAGAAGGCTTCCGGTTCAGGCGCAGGACGCACAAGGAGCCGCTGCACACGGCTTTATGCACACTGTGGCTGTGAGGAGGAGGTAGCTGGCCACAAGATAACACCGGTGGCATCAGACCACGGGCCACATAAAATGGCCAGGTTGGAGCCAGCCAGAAGGTAAGTCACCCACCGGAGGGAGGCACAGCATGGAGGGAGGGAGACAACAAAGGGAGGGTGAATGATTTTATTTTCAATTGTGTCAATTTTGAGAATTTTAACCTGCTGTCTATCTTTTGCACTACTCAGGAAGAAATACTTTTGTTTCGTTTTCTCTGGGAGTTGCATTGTATGCAGAGTCTTGAATCTTAGGGTTTCTTTTTTATATATTAGTGCTTTTAGTTTTTGGTCCCGTATTGCATAGGGGGTGGGGTCCTGTATTTGCATAGGGGGCGGGATCTAGGGCGGGATCTGGCCCGCAACTTAGCCTGTGTTTTGGATTTTGGCCCCTTAATGTGATTGAGTATGACACCCCTGGTCTAGTCTGTTTTATTTGGCATAATGATGTTTGCCATTGAGGCATCTTGTATGCCTTATGTAATTTATATTTTGGTGTATTTTAGGGTTTTGCTAGTTTTTGCCTTAAATGATATTCGTCGTTGATACAACATGCATGTCATAAGCAATTTGATTTTATATGTAAGTATGTAATTTGTTATAGTGTGTTTTTGTATTGATTTGTAAGACAAATGTTAATGTCTTATTTTGTATGTTCATATGTAACTCGCCCTGGATAAGGGGGGGGGGAAATAAACAAACAAAGTGCCCCCTCCCTCCCCAAACCCCAAAATTGCCCCAAATACTCCCCCCCCACACACACACAAACGCGGCCCCGTGGCCCCACCAAAGACAAAGGCAGGAGGGATGCCAATTCCCTTCTGCTATTACAACTCCCCCAACCGCCATTGGGGGGGCTTTAAAAAAAAAAAAAAAAATCAAGCAGTTAGTTTGAGCAACATATCTGCCCGATTTAAAAAAAAAATTTTTAAGCCGGCAGAAGCCCTGACAGCAGTAATAGGAGGCTGCTTTTCCTGTCACTACTGTCAGGGCTCTGCCCTGACTCAGTCATTTTTGAGGGGGAGTCTGGTGAGTAAGCACTGTAGATCTATTAATTTAGGAAAAAAAGTGTTCACATATTCCCTCTAAGGACCGAGATCATGTGGACAAAAATCTTTTTTCACTGTCAAAGGATAGAGTTGATGTGAGCAAACATTTCTGTTACATTAACCCCCACCCCCCCAAAAAAAAAAATAATAATAATCTTTTTTTTTTTCAAGTCAAGGAGACTTCAATAAGTGACACATTTGGGATAAGAATTGAGCACCAAAAAGTATTGTCAAGTTATTGTGGGCAAGAATCAAAAACCCAGCTCTCACACATTTTATTAAAAGCCTTTTTTCATATCGCTCTGTTCTCAAGGGCACTTTCATGTGGGTTTTCAATATTTTTCTCTCTTAGTAGATGTTGGTTATACAATATATGAATCTTCCTGCCCCATGTGCAGTAGTGATGGCTTTTCCACGTAAAATGATCACATCATATGGTGGTAATTGCCTTGTAACCTGATTTCTGTCATAGTGAATAATGTTACAATTTTAAAATTCATATACAAATGTTGAATACCTTCAATGATGTTTTAATTTCAGCTAAGTGATGTTTTAAGGCTCCAGCATTAGCAGTAATAAAATTAAGGTGGGAGACCTTACAGAGTCAGGCTGTTCATGGAGTTAAGAGAAGCAAAATTAAGATGCTCTTTTGATCTGATCTTTATTTGATGTCTGAGGTGATATTAGTGTGAAATATTTAAATTGGGATGTTGCTGTACCAATCCCTATTTGAACCCCAGGTAAATCTCACACTGGTTCATGTAAGCAGGATTACAGCCAGGGCCAGTGCTTCTGTTGGTCAAACTATGTGGTCGCCTAGCGTGGCAAGGCTGTTCCATGCCCATAAAGTCCCTACACGCTGCTCCAGCACCTGCATGCCCAAGCCTTGGAAGTTCGGCAGTCAGGAGCTCTACAGCTTCAGAGCCACAATTGCAGAGTTTACTTTTTGTCCGTAATTTAAAAACCCAGAGCTCAGATACTGGACAGAAGCATATTCAGGGTATAGTTCTGATTGCCCTATCTCAACAAGTGCAACTTGGAAAGGTTCAGAGGACAATTGATATGGATCAAGGGGATAGAGCACCTTGTTTTCAGAGGTGATATAATAGAAGTTTAACCCATGATTTTATAAATAGTCAAACACCACGACATTGCTGTAACCCATTCTGCGCTCCCTTGAGAGGACGGGCTATAAAACTAACTAAGGCCCCCTTTTATGAAGCCGTGTTAGGCTTTTGTATCACCAGCCGCGGTGGTAAAAGCGGTGGTAAAAGCGGTGGTAAATTCCAATGAGCTTCAGAGCTAATACCACCATGACCAGCAATGAAAAAAAGCCTAACGTGGTTTCCTAGAAGAGGGGGGCCAAAATAAATAAGGATATGAAATCAATGACCAGTAAATTGAAAACAATGTATAATTATTTTTTTATTTTTTTTTTTACCATCCAGTGCATAATTAAGCTATAGAATCCGTTGCTGGAAGATGTGGTCAAGGTGGCTAACATAGCAGGATGCAGTTTGGATATGTTTCTGGAGGGAAAGTCTATGGGGTCCTTTTACTAAGGCACGTTAACATGCTAAATGCGAAGGTGACCATAGAATATAATGGGCGCCTTAGCATTTAGTGCGCACTAATCATTAACTTGGGTTAAATCAATTAGCGTATACTAAATCAAGGACCCCTAAATTATTAGCCAGCTGTACATATTTTGGAAAGCCATTGCTTATCTCTCGAGCATGTGAGAAATAGGTCTACCTTTTGGGATTTGCGGGGTATATGTGATATAGAGTGGCCATTGTTTGAGACAGGATGCTGGCCTCAGTGGTCTTACGCTGCATGGCTTTTCTTATTTTATGTTTCTTTATGTCCATTTACTGCATGCCAGCTCACCTGAGAAAGCTCTGATTGTTGAAGAGTGAGTGGTTTGGCCTGTGGAGCTGAATTACAGCTGGTTGTAGGTGTCCTGTGCAGCATCTCCTCCCCTTTAGTAGTATTGAGTCCAGTACAACCAGTGTTGATCAGAAACATAAAAACATGATGGCAGATAAAGGCCAAATGGCCCATCCAGTCTGCCCAACCGCAGTAACCATTATCTCTTTCTCTCTCCGAGAGATCCCACATGCCTATCCCAGGCCCTCTTGAATTCAGACACAGTCTCTGTTTCCACCACCTCTTCCAGGAGACTGTTCCATGCATCTACCACCCTTTCTGTAAAAAAAGTATTTCCTTAGATTACTCTGGAGCCTATCACCTCTTAACTTCATCCTATGCCCTCTCATTGCAGTTTCCTTTCAAATGAAAGTGACTCGACTCATGCACATTTACATTACGTAGGTATTTAAATGTCTCTATCATATCTCCCCTCTCCTGCCTTTCCTTCAAAGTATACAGATTGAGATCTTTAAGTCTGTCCTCATATGCCTTATCACGAAGACCACACATCATTTTAGTAGCCTTCCTCTGGACCGACTCCATCCTTTTTATATCTTTTTGAAGGTGCGGCCTCTAGAACTGTATACAATGTTCTAAATGAGGTCAAGCTACTTAAGTAAAAGGGGTCTGTGCTGGGACCGATGTTTTTAGCATATTTATCAATGACCTAGAGATGGGAATAACTAGTGAGATAATTAAATTTGCTGATGACACAAAGGGCTAGATTCGCAAAACTTACCAATCGTGTACCAATGGTTTTGCGATTGTTTCCTGACCCAATTGTTTCCCGATCCAGTTCACTAAACAGCTGTGCGATCGATCTCCAATCCGATCCGATCCGCACATGCAAATGAGGGGAAATGGCATAAGTAGGAAGCCCTCGATTCACAAAACAGAAGAAGGAAGACCGATTGGGCTTGCTGATCCGAAGTGAAGCGACTGCTGAGGACCAGTCGCTTCACTTCCTTACCAACTCTCCTGCCCTCTTCTGCCCTTTAAAACCACGGGCTCGCAATGCACTTTTTGTAGAATATTGCTTGAGAGTTACTATTAAAAATAGGCCTAACTAATACTATACCCCATACTATGCCATACCATAAACTGTGCCAGACAAACCACCAGACACGTGGTAGGTAAAACATCGACGTACTCAGGTGTGGCATGCCAAGTTTACTCTTAGATTTCCGCCAGAAATTGATTTTATTTTCATTTTTATTTAAAGTACAGTCAAACCTCGGTTTGCGAGTAACGCGGTTTGCGAGTGTTTTGCAAGACGAGCATAACACTCGAGCAAACTTTAACCCCCAAACCAAGCATTGACTCGATAAGTGAGCGTGTCGGGAATCAGCTTCTCTCCCCCCACGACCCACCCCCAAGCCCTTACCTTCAGCTGACACCTGCATGCACCAACCCACAGGACCTACGTGTGCCGGTGCTGAAAGAGCCTGCTGTGAATTCTGGTGCTGAAAGAGCGTGCCGCAAATTCTATGCTGGGCTGCTGCGGAGCCTTGGACATCTGCGCATGCTCAAGGCCTTCTGGTTCTCACTCTCTCCGAGATTCTCAGAGAAGGCTGTTTTTGAGATGTGTCGCGGGGGGAGAGAAGCCATTTCCTGGGATGGGGTGGGGTGGAAGCCAGCAAAGCCAGTGGCCTCGGGGGTGGGTGGATCTGTTTTTGGAATGTGGAACGAATCATCCAAGTTTCCCTTACTTCCTATGGGGAAACGTGTTTGATATACGAGCATGCTTCTGGAACAAATTATGCTTGCAAACCAAGGTACCACTGTATTACAGTATTTCTTAGATTTTTTTTCTGGTTGCTTGAGAGTTCTGGTTAATTGAGTTCAAGTTAACAGAGAGTCTACTGCAGTTCCAAGTTTTAGCACAAAGAGCCTGATATTCAAAACAGTGAGCAGGAGAGGCTCCTGCCGACTGTGTGATCCCTGGATTTTTAGCAGCATATAACCAGATAGTTATGGTTTAGGTAGACTACCACAGCACTATTCAGATTATGCCTAAAGGGGAAGGGGGTATCTGGGCAACTAAGGGATTCACTCACTTGTAAGTGTACTATTACTACTATTTATCATCTTTAGCACTGAAAGATGTATACAGTGCTGTACATTAAACATTCAATAGACAGTCCCTACTCAGAAGAGCTTACAATCTGATTTGGACAGAAAGACTGGACATCTCAGGGTTGAAGAGTTTCTGGTAGGAGGAATGATGCAATGGGCGGGTGTGGGGGGTGTTCTTTTGGGAGGTATTTTCTAAACTGTTGAGCTGTTTTGATTCCTTGTATCATTGCTATGTTGCAGCTTTGTTTGCTCAATAAAATATATTTGACTATAGGTATTTGACAGTGAGTGGGAGTTAAGAGCTGAAAGCAGCTTCAATAAAGTGGACTTTTATCTTGGATCTGAATACTGCTAGATACGGAGCATGACGTATTGATTCGGGCAGCCTGTTCCAGGCATACAGTGCAGCAAGAAAGAGGGGACAGAGTCTAGAGTTGCTGCGTGAGTCTGCTAGCGCTACAGAAATAATAAATAGTGAGAAATTCCATATCCCTTCATAAATAGTGAGAAATTCCATATCCCTTCATTTGTCTGTTTTGCTTAGATTGTGGCGAAGTGGCCTAGTGGTTAGAGCAGCTGCCTCAACACCCTGAGGTTGTGAGTTCAATTCCCACCCCAGCTCCTTGTGATTCTGGGCAAGTCCCTTGACACTTCATTGCCACAGGTACAAAATAAGTACCTGTCTAAAATATGTAAACCACTTTGCTTGTGTAAACCACACAGAAAAAGTGGCATGCAAGTCCCATCCCCTTTACCTTTTTTCAAGCAGGGATTGTCTCTTACATGTTTAACATACAGCACTGCATACATCTGGCAGTGCTAATGAAATGATAACTAACTAGTAGTACTAGTAATACTAGTAATATTTATGCAATTAGTGGCGATTTCCAGTGTGCTAACCAAGTTCATTGCCTGGATTAAATTAGGAGAGCAAAAAGGCTGTCCTTACTTTATCTAAGTACTCGCAAACCAAGGTTTTACTGTAACCCGGTTTGCGAGTGTTTTGCAAAACACTCAGCAAACTTTTGACTCGCAAACCGAGCACTGCCCCGATAAATGAGCACTTACAGCCCAGGAAGCGCCACTTCAGGGGATTCTTTTAATTTAATTTAAATTAATTTTAATTTAATTTAAAGATTAATTTAAAAACGTTCCTTTTCAAAGACGCTTTTGATTAATAACTTATAATCTGGAACACAATGATTCAATATTTAAAGAAAATAAATTCCTACCTTATGTTTTTACCCAACCTTCTTTTAATTATATTTTGTAGTTCTTATCCCTTTTTTCCCTATACTCATGTCATGTCATGTTTTTTGTCTCTTTTACATTTATTTTACGATTATGTATAATTAATGTTTTAATTTTTTAATTTGTTTTAAGATTGTAATATTAACTAATTCTATTTATATATATGTATGTTCATCGCTTTGAAAAAAGACAAAGCGATTAATCAAAAATTTTAATAAACTTGAAACTTGAAACTTGATTCTTCTTCTGTCTTCCAGCCAACCGTCAACGTCGGGTGCCGTCCCGCCTGCACGTTGCGTGTGACGCGCACAGCGTCAATCATCAACGTTGTGCGTGTCGTGCGCAGTGTGCAGGTGGGGCAGCGCTCGGGTGGGGGCTCTTCAGCATGCGGGGGGGCATCCGACGTGGAGGGCTGGCTGGCGGATGGAGTAGGCAATCCTCAAAAGTGGCACTGCGGGGTTCTCCTGTGACTGGCGGACATTAGATGCATCCCTCCCAAAGCGGCACTGTGGGGTTCTTCTTCGGATGAAGGACAGAAGAGGCGGACGGAGGAGACAGCGCTGCAAAACCCGGCACCCGACAGGTACAGACCCCGGGTTCTGGAAGGAATCGTCGGTGTTGCCACTATTTTCTATGGGGAACTTTGCTTTGATAAACGAGTGTTTTGGATTACGAGCATGCTCCTGGAACGGATTATGCTTGTAATCCAAGGTACCACTGTAACTTGGTATGCAAGTGTTTTGCATGACAAGCAAAACATTTTATTAAATTTTAACCGGAAGTTATGTCAAGGGGGGGGGGGGGGGGCTTGTCAGCTAACGGAAAGCCTTAGAACAGGCCTCTGAAGATTTTTCAGCGTGGCAGCAGCTGACTCGTTCAGGTAAGGTAGGCATGAGGGGAGCTGGAGAGTAGATGTTGAGCTTTTGGGAGAGGGGTTATTGCTGCAATGGCCATGGTGCAATTTATTTTTTTTTTTGCTGTGGGAACAAGGTTATTTACTGCTCCTGCAGGGTGGTAGGCTTTGTTCCTGTTCCCGCTATAAACTGACCATATTTTTTCCTGTTCCCATGGAGCCCATCCTCTCCCGATGCATCACAACACACACACACTCCCGCCTCTGGGATGCATCAGGGAGGGGCCTGAGGCTCTGATTGGCCCAGGTTGTTTAAAGCCATTCCCATAGGATGCCCACTCTCTCCAGCTGCAAACAAGCCCCCCCCCACCCACCCCCCGCAGCGGGAGAGATGCCCACTCTCTCCTGCTGCCAAGCAACCTCCATTAAAGGATGCATCCCTCCAGTCAGCCATCTAAAAGGGAAGAGGGGTCAGAGGTGGGTGTTGTGATGCAGCAGGACAGAATGGGCATCTCTCCCGCTGCCGAAGGGGGAGATTGTTTGGTAGCAGGAGTGGCATCTCTCCCGCTGCAGGGGGGGATCTTGAGAGTGGGCATCTCTCCTGCTGCTGGGGGGCTTGTTTGTTTGCAGCAGGAGAGAATAAGCATCTTCCCACTGCCAGGGGGGGGTTTTGCTTGGTGACAGGAAAGAGTGGGCATCTCTCCCGCTGCAGGGGGGCATTGTGTGGCAGCAGGAGAGATTGAACACTCTTTCCTGTTATTGTGGGTTATTTTTTTTTGGGGGGGGAGGGTTTGCTTTTTTTTTGCGCATGTGCCCATCGCTATCACCAGCAATGAGCGCATGCAAATTTAGCGAGTCTTCGCTACTCTCCACCAACCTCATTTACATGAGTGTTTTTTGGAGCATGACTTGCTTTTTCAAATTCATTATCAGAATGGCTGCTATAGCAGACCGTCGCTTTTTAACAAGGTTTTTTGATAATCTAGGCCTCAGTGACTTGCCCAGCGTCACTGGAAGCAGCATGGGGCTTGAATCAACAACTTCCATGTGCTGAGGCTTTAGCTCTAACCATTATGCCACTCCTTCCTCCTGTTCATCCACTATACACAGTTTAGGTTCTCTTCTACACCCATGTCTGAAGGACAATCCAATTACCTTTGTAACATAGGCAGCAAAAACATAGGCAACTGAATCTTTTGGGAAGTTGCAAAACCAGATCGAAATAAAAAGCACTATTTGTAATTTAAAACAAGTTGTATAGAAAATTGTCCCTTTTTATACTTTAATAAAAAGATTTAAATCTAAAAACACTTTGGCCCAAATTCACTAAGCTTACCGATCGTTTTGTGACCCCGACCTGATTCACTAACCTCGTGGCAGATCAACCTCCGATCTGATTCCGATCCACGCAAGCAAATGAAGAAAGGCAAGAAAAGTAGGAAGGACGCAATTCATTCTCAACATTCAGGCACACCAACTGGGCTGGCCGATCCAAAAACAAGCGACTGCTGTGGACCAGTTGCTTGTGCAAACACCCTGCTCTCAGCCCCAATTCTCCTGCTCATGCCGCCCTAATCTCAGCCTCGAGTCTTCTGCTCATGCCACCCTGCTCTCTGCCCTGATCGCCGCCCTGCATCTGACCCAACTCACCACCCTGCTTCTGCCCCGACTGTCCTGCCCTTCCCCCGCAGTGCGAGCCCATGGTTTTAACCTACGAGTTTAAAGCAGGTTAAAACCACGGGCTCGCAAAGTATTTAAAAAGTTTTTTTTAAAAAAAGGTTGTTGCTCTGTAAGCATGAACAGACCATCTACAGACAAAGAAGATGGTCTGTGCATGCTTCAGGATCGCTCACTAGCAATCCATGTGGTTGGTGAGGGGCGTTCCTCCAATCGCCCCCATTTGCATGCTGACCCATTGAGAATTCATCGACCTGCCGCAGATCGGCCACAGATCAGGCACGATTGGACAGGTTAGTGAATCTTGCCGTTTGAGGCTTGTGCAAATGAGGACAGAGTCCACGGGGACAGGGGCAGAGCTCGTAGGAATGGAGCGGAGATGGAGACAGAGCCCACGGGGACACGGTGGGAATGGGGACAGAGCTCATGGGGACGGGGTGGGGACAAACTTTGTCCCCGTGTCATTCTCCACTAAGGAGTTTGATGCTTATCTGCAAATTCTCTTTACTCCACAGTAGCTCCTGAGTCCAGCATAATGACACTCCATGCTCCCTCCAGCCATTTGCCAGAAGGCTTGCATCTAATGTATCTGCTAATTGCTACCAGAGTCTAAACAGGCTTCCCAGGCAATGAGATCAAATGGCACATGATTTATTAACTAGTAGAATGAAGGGCTCTTTAAGGAGTATTGTTTACAAGTTGTTTAAAAGAAAGTCTGGGGGAGGGGCACTGGATAAGTGTGACACTTCCATTGTTGGGACTGATGTAATTAATGATGATTTGCTGGGGTCTAGCCACAGAGACGGGAAGCACAAGAGATTAATCTTGTGATCATGCCCTCCCTCCAGTTTAAAACACTAATATTAAATCTGATTCAAATGTTAGTTTGTCTGCTTTGGGCACCATTCATTTCCATTTTCATCTTATTTAAACAATCATCCGGTTTTTTTCTTCGCATGTTATACCATCACTTCACGTCAGTAATTCTCTTCTCTAGTTTCTATAGCTCTGCTATTCTCTCATCTTGAAACTGGCTTCCCCGATTTTATTCCCTATTTCAAACCACAGTATTCACGACCTTATTCTATACCTCAGCTATTTTATTTGTGTCCTGTCCTCTGCTCTTCATCGTCAAAGTGTTCTCGCATTCAGCTCTCTCCATTCCCTCAAAAACATTTTATCCTCTTCACCTTTTACTCTTTCTCCTCTCACCTGGACAAATAGATCCAAATCTTGACCCTCCGAGGGAAACTTTCATCTTATCTGTACACAAACTCTACTAATCTTATTTCTATCCATATCCTTCCTCCTACTCCTCTCCCTCTCTCAGGCTCCCTATGGAATGTGTATTATTTCCAATATGTATTCTCTCATACTGTACAACTTGCCTTTAACTGACTACTTCATTTGCTGCCCGCCCCGTCGAGGTTAAAGGCCAAGGCAGAAAAGCTTGCATCCTGGAGATTAATACATGGCTGTGCAGATGGTGTCATCAAGAGCGTTTTAGCTTCCTGGACTGTGGGGTGCCTTTCCAAGGGCTGCTGAACAGAGATGGTGTCCATCTATCAAAGCAGGGAAGAAATGTCTTCAGCAGCACACTGGCTAACCTACTAAAGAGGGCTTTAAACTAGAATTGTTGGGGCTGAGTTATCAAAGTTCCAGATAAGTGAAACATTAAATACCTCTACACAAATGGGGGTGGGTGGGGGGGGGGGGGGAAGAGGCAGCATCTAAAAAGCAGTATATGCACTAATGCCCATAGTATGGGAGATAAGGTTTTGGATATACAGGCTGATTTGGATTTAATCGCAGTCGTGGAGACATGGTTCACAGAGAATCGTGACTGGGATATAGTTATACCAGGCTATAATCTGTTCAGGAAAGACAGGAAAGGAAGAAGTGAGGGACAGTGGCATTATACGTTAAAGATAATATTAAAACCACACAATTGCAGGGTAAGGATGAGGCACTGTGGGTCATTCTGGAAAGAAGGAATGTACAATGTATTTACATTGGTATGACATACAGTCCTCCTTCACAGACAGAAGAAAAGAGCAGAGATTTAATTGAACACATTCAAAATATAGTTATGAAAGAGGAAGTACTATTAATAAGTGATTTTAATAGGCCAGATGCTCATTGGGATATCCCCATTGCAGACTCTTCTAGAAGCAGAGAGATCTATTCTAGTGGTGGTAATGGAGCCTCACTGGACTTAGGGCTCCTTTTACTAAGCTGTGTTAGGGCTTTAACGCACGGAATAGTGCACGCTACATTGCCGCGCATGCTAGACCTTAATGCAAGCATTGAGTTGGCGTTAGTTTTTCCATGTAGCGCGCAGTGTAGCGCTCAGTAATTTCCTGCATGCGCTAAAAACGCTAACGCACCTTAGTAAAGGGAGCCCTTAGTGCTTACAAATGGGGAGAGTGTTTCTGATGTTATAGTAGGTGATCTGGCATCTGGTAATAGGTGTGGAGAAAGTTCATATAAAAGTGTAGATTCTACACTTAAAAAAAAAAATAATAATAACTTTTGCAGTTGGGAATTTATCTCAAGGAATTGGTAATATCTTGGACCCTTCATCACTAAAACATTCTTATTCATTCTCTTATTATTTCAAAATTTGACTACTGTAATGCACTGTATAAGGGTATTTGTCAAAAAAGATATTCGTCAGCTACAATTGATACAAAACACCGCCATAAAAATTATTGTAAATAAGAAAAAAATTTGATCATGTTACCCCTCTGCTCAAATCCGCTCACTGGTTACCAATTTCATACCGCATTATCTATAAAATAGCACTTCTCTCCTTTAAATCTTTAGTTATTAAAGAACCGGCATTTATTCATAAACTTTTATCCCGCATGATCCGACACGAATCTTAAGATCATCCTCATAAAACCTTTTCCATATACCTTCATTGAAAATTATTGGCTCACGTCAGGCCACTTCTTTCGCAGTTACAGTCCCCACGATATGGAACTCTTTACCTTTGTATATCAGGACGGAAAAAAATTATTGAAATTTAAGGGATTATTAACACTTACTTTTTCCAAGAGGCATATAACATCTAAAAAAAAATTTTTCTCACATAGAACCGATCAATATTTGTGATTACTTCCTCTTCCTACTGTGGTCTTCCCTTTTTGTACACTTTACTTTTAATTTGTATTTCTCCCAACTTTCCTAACTGTGTCTGTCAGTCATGTCTTGTTAAGTGATTATTTGTTAACTTTGTCTCCCTTTATTATTATTATTATTATAAATTGTAAAACGCTTAGAAATTCTGATTTGCGTTCAATCAAATTTTTAATAAACTTGAAACTTGATCTTGAAGATGCAAGAAAGTAGTGGGAAAAACTGAAAAGGAGCTATTGTAAGGGCAAAGTACTTGCCTTCCGTACAGAAAGTAAATAAAAGTAGAATGAAAAAAAGGCTGCTTTGGTTATCAAAAGTAATAGCTGAAAAGCAAGAAAAAAAAGGTTAGCCTTTACAAACTACAAGAGATTACAGAAAGAGGAAGACAGATAACAATATCTGGGAAAGCTATGAGAAATTGATAAAGTAGTCAGAAAAACAAAGAATCAAGTAGAAGAAAAAATAGCCAAAATAGCAAAATGGGGGTGGAATCGGGGAACAAGATATTTTCAGATGTTAGTGATAGGTGGAAGTGCAAAAGTGGCATTATTGTAATGAGTAATAAATTATTGTAATGAGTAAATACCTTTTTTCCCTTTAATTGTGTATGGGGAGGGGGGAGGGATAGATTTTGGTCTTTGTATAATTATAAGGAATGTTAAAAAGGAATTTATTATATGCTTTTAAGTGATTTAAAAACTGTTATGGAATGGGAGGGAGGGGGGAGATAAGTTTTAAGATGTTTTATAGGAGAATATTAAGGCCCTGATTCTCCAAAAGTGCGTCCCGATTTTAGGCAGCTGTAGGCGTCCTACAGCTGTCTAATCAGCCAATCGGGATGCACGTTTAAAAAAAAAAAAAAAAAATGCTCCCCAGGCAGGCCGCCTATATTGAAGGCCTGCCTGGGGCCCTGATTCTGTATAGGACGCCCGGGAGAGGCATCCTATTCAGAATCGGCCTACACCAAAACCCCGATTCTGTAACCGGCATCCATGTTACAGACGCTGGTTAGAGAATCGGGTTAGATTAGACACTGCCCGCTACACTTATCACAGCAAGGGATCTCTCTGCCGCTATAAGTATAGCGGGCCGCGGCGTGTCCGATCGGATGCCCCCCCCTCCGACACTACCGACCGCCCCCCCCCGACACTACCGACCGCCCCCCCTGACATTACCGATCTCCCTCCCGCCAGAAGATGCCCCCCCCGACAATATGGATCGCAGGCAGGAGGGTGCCCAATCCCTCCTGCCCGAAGACGCACCCTCCCCCCCCCGACAATATGGATCGCAGGCAGGAGGGTGCCCAATCCCTCCTGCCCGAAGACGCACCCCCACCGGCGCTAACAACCCCCAAACTAACCTGTTCTTCAGGCCAGACGGTTCTTGCCCGTCCAGCTGGTAGGCCCGCCTCGTCGAAATGAGGCGGGCTCGCCCCTTCCCGGCCCATCCCGCCGAAGCCTAAGGCCTGATTGGCCCAGGCTCTAGAAGCCTGGACCAATCAGGCCTTAGGCATAGCGGGTCCGCCCATCCCCACTAAGTCTAAGGTCTGATTGGCCAATCAGGCCTTAGATTAAATGGGGATGGGCGGACCCGCTATGCCTAAGGCCTGATTGGTCCAGGCTTCTAGAGCCTGGGCCAATTAGGCCTTAGGCTTCGGCGGGATGGGCCGGGAAGGGGCGAGCCCGCCTCATTTCGACAAGGCGGGCCTACCAGCTGGACGGGCAAGAACCGTCTGGCCTGAAGAACAGGTTAGTTTGGGGGTTGTTAGCGCCGGGGGGGTGCGTCTTCGGGCAGGAGGGATTGGGCACCCTCCTGCCTGCGATCCATATTGTCGGGGGGGGGAGGGTACGTCTTCGGGCAGGAGGGATTGGGCACCCTCCTGCCTGCGATCAGTAGTGTCGGGGTGGGAGGGAGATCGGTAATGTCGGGGGGGGGCGGTTGGTAGTGTTGGGGGGGGCGGTCGGTAGTGTCGGAGGGGGGCATCCGATCGGACAGGCCGCGGCCCGCTATACTTATAGCGGCAGAGAGATCCCTTGCCGCAATAAGTATAGCGGCTGCGTCTACTTACAATGTAGACCAGCATTTTGCTGGCCTACATTGTAAGCATTTCTTCCTCTACTAGGGAGACGCGTAGGACCGCCTAGGTTCGCCTAAGGCCCTTAGGCGAGCTTAGGTGTCTTGCGGGTCTCCCTAGGCTCCCGGAGGCGCCTTCAGGCCTGCCTGGGGAGCATTTTTTTAAAAAAACGTGCATCCCGATTGGCTGATTAGACAGCTGTAGGACGCCTACAGCTGCCTAAAATCGGGACGCACTTTTGGAGAATCAGGGCCTAAGTGTTGTATTTAAGTTAAAATGTTATTATTTGTTGTCACACTTTTAAAAAATGAATAAAGATTAAAAAAAAAGTGGCATTATGAGACTCAAAAGGTGAAAGGGAGGAATATGTACTTAAAGGAGCTGAAAAAGATAAGGCAGAATTACTTCACAAATTTTTTGTTCTGAGTTCACAGCTGAAGGTCTGGGAGCAGGACAAGACAAACACAAATAGGAATGAAGGTGTGGTAGTCCCAAATGAATTTCATAGGACTATGTTTGTGAGGAGTTAGCCAATATAAAAGGTGAATGAAGTGATAGGGCCAGATGCAATACAACTGAGGTACTGAAATGGAAGTTCTGGTAGCTCTGCTGGCTGACCTTGGCTGTGCTTCTTTGACTGGGTGATCAGAGAGTTGAATCGAGGGAGAGCACTAGATGAGGAGGAAGATGGGGCCTAGTGGTTAGAGCTACAGCCTCAGTACCCTGAGGTTTTGGGTTCAAATCCCATACTGCTCCTTGTGACCCTGGGCAAGTCACTTAATCCTTTATTGCCACAGGCACATTAGATAGATTGTGAGCCCACCAGGACAGATAGGGAAAATGCTTGAGTACCTGTTTGTAAACCGCTTAGATAGCCTTGATAGGTGGTATATAAATACCTAATACAATTTTTAAAAATGTGATGTATTTACATTTTAGCAAAGTCTTTGACACAGTTCCGCATAGACAACTAATATATAAACTGAGTGCATTCAGTATCTGCCTTAAAGTGATTAACTGGGTTAGGAACTTGTTGAGTGGAAGGTAACAGTGGATAGTGGTAAATGGAACTCATTCTGAGGAAAAGAATGTTAACAGTGGTATGGCACAAGGTATGGTTCTTTTTTAACATGGTTGTAAGCTATATTGCCGAAGGGCTGTCTGGTAAGGTTTACTTCTTTGCGGATGATACTAAAATTTGCAAAAAGGTAGACACTAATAATAACAGTTTATATACAGCAGGACCGTGAAGTTCTATGCGGTTTACAATAATTAAAAGCTATTACAGATCGAGTGGAATAAACAAAGTTCAGAGTTAGCGAAAAACAATTCGAAAGATCATTTGTTGAGGACTAAGATTGTATAGGTCAGTTACCTAAGTACTTCAGGAACAGATGTGTTTTTAAGCGTTTCCTGAATTCCCTATAAGTAGTAGGCATGAGCAGTTGTTCCAGGTCTTTACCCCATAATGCTGCTTGATGTGAGAAAAGATGTTGGTGATGACTTTTAAATGTATAACCTCTAACCGGTGGAGAAACAAAGTTCTCCTGAATCTGTTGGTTGTGAAGGAGAAAAGGTCTGTTATATATTTAGGAGCTAAGCCGCAGTGGCGTACCTAGCATATGTGACACCCGGGGCCCATCATTTTTTGACACCCCCCCATCTATATGAAAAATATAATTTATAGTAACAATCTACGTATCGCACAACAAGAGTGTACCTAGGAAAAAACAGCATCTTAAACACTGCAGTGAGCACTAGAACACCAACACATACATTGTAAAACTAAACAAACCCGATCCTGCACAGTCAATTGATCCAGTACAGTCAATGCTATCAGAAAGCCATGTCCCTTTCATACACACAGACAGATACACCTTTGCCCAATATGGAATAATCACAAACTAAAAATAGAAATATGTAGACAAAAGTTAAATTGAACTGCCAAGAATCCAGACTCTGCATACAATGCAACATCACAAAAACAGTAATACATGTCCTCTAATACTGTGCAAAATATAAAGACAGTAGATGTAAATTTGAAAAACTGATACATAACAATCACCACTTTACAAATTAACAAATAAAAATAAAACAAATAATGAGAAATATGAAAATACCATTTTATTGGACTAATCCCCGTAAGCTCGGTCCTCATCCCTAAAAACCACCTGATTCCATCCACACAAGCCTTGAATTGTTTTATATTGAACTTATTATATTAAAGTATAAAAAGAAACAATATTCTGTACAATTGTCAATTTATAAATCAGCGTCTTCTCCCCACTCTCTCTTCCCCATTTCAGCGTCCTCATCCCACTCTCTCTCCACTTTCCTTCAGCGCACGCACATAAAAACAAGCAAGTAATTTTATATCATTTTCATTCTATTCATTCATAGAAATTAAAGTCTAAATAATGCCAGTCACATAACAAAACATGATTTTACAAAAAAATAATTCCCTGCAGTCAAGCCTGCAAGGATTACTAGATGTCTTTCAGCAGCTCCCCTCCCTCCCTCCCTCCCCATTACCTTCGTGGCCAAGTCAAAATGCTCTACCAACAATAAAATTTTAAAAACACAAAGCACATTGTACGCAGAGAAAATGTTAATTATCATTTATATTCCGCGGGTTTTCAAAGAGGTCAAGGCAGATGACTTTATGCAATGTCACCTCAGTAACAACTATACAAAAATAGACAAATATACCCCCTCCCTTTTTATTAAACCGCGATAGTGTTTTTTAGCACAGGGAGCTGCGCTGAATGCCCCACGCTGCTCTCGACGCTCCCTGCGCTAAAAACTGCTTAGTAAAAGGGGCCCATAGTGCAAAATGTAGACAGCATATATAAATTCTCAAAACGGACACATTTTGATCACTAAATTGAAAATAAAATCATTTTTTCTACCTTTGTTTGGTAATTTCATCAGTCTCTGGTTGCACTTTATTCTTCTGACTGTGCATCCAATATTTCTTCCCTTCTTTCAGCCTCCTGTATGCTTCCTCTCCTCCAGACTTCATTCCCTCCTCCAACTTTTTCTTTGTTTCATCCTGTCCCCTTCTTTCTTTCTCTATGCTCCCTTTCTTTCAGTATGTCTGTCTTTCTCTCTCTCTCTGTGCCCCATTTCTTTCTTTCACCCTGCCCCCTTCTTTCTTTCTCTCTCTCTCTATGCCCCCTTTCTTTCTCTATGTCTGTCTTTCTCTCTCTTTCCCCATGCCCCATTTTTTTCTTTCTTTCACCCTGCCCTCTTTCTTTCTTTCTGGTTTCTTGTCCCCCCCTTGCTTTCTTTCTGGCTCCCTGGCTCCGCCCCCTTTCTTTCTTTCTCCCTTCCCTCCCCCATGCCACCGCCGCTACCACCACCATGCTGCCACCACCGCCGGGGAAAGGCTGCCACTGGCCATCGGAAACAGGCCGGCACCGAATTCGCCCTCCTTCTTTTCCCGCAGGCCGACCAACTCTGGCTGCCCGACGTCAATTCTAACGTCGGAGAGGACGTTCCAGGCCAGCCAGGCAGCGATTGGCTGGCCCAGAACGTCCTCTCCGACATCAGAATTGACGTTGGACGGCTAGAGTTGCTTGGCTCGGGGAAAAGAAGCAGCAGGGAGCGAGAGTTAGGCGCCGGCTTCTTTCTGATGACGGCAATGGCAACCTTTCCCCGGCGGCAGCCTATTCCCCGGTAAGTGGCCAGCTGTACACTCCCTCAGGCCTTGCACCCGGGGCGGACCCCCTCCCCCCCCCCCCCCCCCGCTCCCCCTTGGTACGCCACTGCTAAGCCGTAAAGTACCTTGAAGCAAAAACAACCAAACTTGAATTTCACACGTTCCTCCATCGGCAGCCAGTGCAGAAGTCGATAGGAAGGTGTCACGTGATCAAACTTCTTCAGTCCACAAAGTAACCTAACTGCTGCATTTTGTACCAGTTGCAATCGCCACATGTTCTTCTGGGAGAGTGCCAAGTAGGCGATGTTACAATAATCGAGTTGACTCAGTATGAGGGATTGTACCAGAATTCTAAATGATGAGACATCGAAGTAAGCTCTGATGAACCGAAGCTTCCAGAGGGTGAGAAAGATCTTTCTAATCAGGGAATCTACCTGGTCTTTCATGGTCAGGCTCTGGTCCAGTGTTACTCCCAATATCTTCATAGTGGGTTGAATGGGATAACTAAGGTTGTTGATGCACAATGATGCTTTAGTGTCAAGTGGGCATGGCAATGCTATAAAAAAATTTGTTTTCTCTGAATTTAGCTTTAGTCTGAATTCAGTCATCCATTGCTCCATCCGATTTAGTGTTTCTGTTGCTTTGGGGGTGACTTCTGAGATAGAGGTATTAAATGGGATAATTATCTTGAAGTCATCAGCGTAGCACTGCTTTCATTGAATGCTAATAGATCTCATGCATATTCATTGGGGAAATCCTGAAAACCCGACTGGATTGCGGCCCTCGAGGAGGGACTTTGACACCCCTGCCTTAGAGAGATACTTGGGGCAGGGAGACCACCAATAAGCCACTGTTGCTTATTGCAAACTAATTTAGTTTCTAGATGGTTCTTGGAACATACAGTAAGTCAAAACCAATCTTGTAAACCTTTCCTGCCCTTGTTTGCCTATTTGTATCCAGTTTTGTTTAACCTGTCTATGTCTAATTTTCCTTGTCTGTTTTTATTGATTTTAATTATTCCCTCTTATTTTTATTGTAAACCACTTTGATTTGACTTTTTTTTTTTTGTTAAAATTAGTGGTACATCAAAGAAATAACTGTAACTGTACACAGTAGACTACTAGGGATAGGCCGCTAGTTTATCTGCACCAGAGCCACAAAGGGAAAAGGTCCTCCTTCCCTGTTGTGTTCACAAGTGCCTCCATTGACCCTTTACTGTCAGTATAGGTGTCCCCCCCTCCCCACCAAACCTAAGGATTTTATCTTGCCCTGCCACACCCCATCCCATCCCTCCTTAGCCTCATTCCACTTTAGCTTTCCCAAACAGTTGAGACATTCACAGCATATGATGCGGAGGATGTTATCACTAATACCACAGCAGAGCCTTTGAAAGGCCTTAATTATTATTATTTTTTTTTTTTAATGAGGCCTTAACTGATATTCAAAAGATCTGATGGTTTGGGTGTAGAAATGTGTGCAGAAGCTGTACTAGGAGGGCAGAGTTCACAATGGTTAGCACTGTGGTGCAAGCAGTGCATGGAACTGTCTCACATGGCTGCACTGGCTCCTGAGCCAGAGAGTGAGATGGATAAGATCAAGAAGGTTATGATATGGCACATGCTCAAAAGCCTTATAGTTATAAATCAGTGAAATCACTATGGAGGACGAACAAACCCCTTAAAGAAAGTAACATAGAAAGTTTTTTACTTCCAAAAACTTTGGATTTTTTAATATATATATATATAGAGAGAGAGAGATAGAGAGAGAGATATGATCAACTTTTTCATGTTGGAAGGCCTGTGACTCAACATTTAATTATGTCACATGTTTAAATCTTCCTGAACAGAAAGTCCATGATCAGATATCTATTTTTTCCAAAACCCTCCACTTTCATTTAAGTGAACCACCATGATCTTGCAATAAATTTAATCTCTGCCCCTTGCCCTTATGCCCTCTTTTCTCTTCACTGCCTCAAAAGCATAAATTTCATAGCAAAAGAATGGATCTATTGTACTTGGAAGCCATTAATAACTCAGCCAAAGGCACGTAATAATTAGTTTTTCCGTCTGAATGGGCAAAACAGAGGCAGCACCACAAACCTTGAGAAGTAGCAAGAATGGTGCATGGCATTTGTGGTACTAGAAAAGGCTGCGCTTGTTCCATTTTATGCTGCTTCTATATGGTCAAACGCCCATAGCTACTAAAGACTATACATGGCTGGCAACCCTCACACTGCTCCATCACAATTCGTGTAACAAGAGTGATGTGGGAAGACTCTAGGAAATCATGACTTTTTGCTGACATTCTGTTCAAACTGAAAAGCAGCATTGCTTGGAGACGCAAAGAATAGTCATCTGCTTGTGGGTTCAGAGAATTTATCGTTTCCATCTCCTTGCTAATTATTGTGTTCAAAGAGGGGCTGCGTAGCTTCAAGGTACACATCCCCACCGAGCTAATTAAGAAAGGAAAGTTGTTGAGCCAAAGCACATCCTGAACATCAGGAGGTAGAATATAACCCTGCCAAATTAAAAACTGTTTGCTTGTTTATTCATTCATTCATTCTATTTTCTATACTGTTCTCCAAGGGAAGCTCAAAACAGTTTACATGAATTTATTCAGGTATTCAAGCATTTACCCTGTCTGTCCCGGTGAGTTCACAATCTATCTAATATACCTGGACCTGCCCAAGGTCACAAGGAGCAGTGTGGGCCTGAACCCACAACCCCAGGGTGACAAGGCTTACAGTACAAACAGCTTTTAATTTGTAGGATGAAAAATGGAGTACCTGGCGCCTGCAAACATAGGGTTACCAGATTTCCTCATTAAGAAAAAAAAAAGGACGCATGGCCCCGCCCCATTCTGACCCCCCCCCCCCTTCACGCCCCGTTCTGCCCAGCCCTGCCGAACAGATCTCATTTTCCACAAGCATCACCCCCGAAGTTGCTATGCTTTCGTTTCGTCTCTCTTCAGCATTATAAAAGAGAAGGAAAAGCAGCTTCTTGCCTATACTGTACCTTTTTCTGTGTGTTATTCACAATGTAAAGACAGAAGGAGGTTTGTCTGTTGCTCTGTATATCATGTATTGCCCTACCCTGAAAGAGCACGCCACCCCCATTCCATGACTAGAGAAATTCTCCATGATCAATTACGGACTTGAGACCCCCATGACAGGTCAGGATCTCTGTTCGAGGCGAACATACTCCACAGCACACACCATTGTGCTATTAGCTAGGAACTTGCAAAAATGGTAAAACCACTTATTCTTTCCAACCCAATGACACTTGGAAAAAATATATATAGAAAAGAGGATAAAAATGTCTGTCTAGAGGCAAAATAATGCTTCAAAAATGTAATGGAATGAGAAACTTGGCACATTGGAAAAACCAGTAATAAAACAATGAGCTCAAATATGGCCATAAGAGCAGAAGTTCCAGCTTCTGTAACACAGAACAAATAATGGAACAGGATAAAATTGACATGGGGGGGGGGGGGGAGAAGACACAGTAAAAAGATACATTGCGGGAAGATTTGATTGAAGTCTACAAAATCCTGAGTGGAATAGAATGGGTACAAGTGGATCAATTTTTCACTCCAGCAAAAATTACAAAGACTAGGGGACACTCAATAAAGTTACAGGGGAATACTTTTAAAACCAATAGGAGGAAATATTTTTTCACTCAGAGAATAATTAAGCTCTGGAACGTGTTGCCAGAGGATGTGGTAAGAGCGGTAGCTGGTTTTAAGAAAGGTTTGGACAAGTTCCTGGAGGAAAAGTCCACAGTCTGTTATTGAGACAGACATGGGGGAAGCCACTGCTTGCCCAGGATCGGTAGCATGGAATGTTGCTGCTTTTTGGGTTTTGGCCAGGTACTAGTGACGGCCACCGTGAGAACGAGCTTGATGGCCCAATGGTCTGGCCCAGTAAGGCTATTCTTATGAGTTTCAAAATAGGCCAAATTGGACTAGGGGTTCCAGAGAACTAAGACCTCCCATAAAGTGGTCTAGTGCAGTGTTTCTCATCTCGGTCCTGGAGTACCCCCTTCACAATCAGGTTTTCAGGATATCCACAATGAATACACATAAACTTGATTTGCCTATACTGCCTCCATTATATGCAAATTTCTTTCATGCATATTAATTTTGGATATCCTGAAAACCTGACTGGCAAGGGGGTACTCCAGGACCGAGTTAAGAAACACCAGTCTAGTGCATTTCTATGGGAAAAGGAGTTTTAGCCACTATAGCATACCAACTTATGTGGTGAAACGTACTGGAGCAGGTAAAATTCTTCTTTCAAACTACTTCTACCTATTAACTATTTTCTCCACCCCAACTACAACCACCTGCCACTGCTCTACCCATTTTGTATAGAACTTCTCTCAGGCAGCACAGACATATGTTCACCCATATATATATATATATATATATAATGGGGCTGGAAAGAATTACCCAAGTCATGCTCCACATGCTTTCCTCACTTGTTCTCTTCAACATACAGCCCTTGTACCCAGCTGCTTCTGCAGACCCAGATCAGTGTAGCACTGGTATACCACAATATTTAATACAATAAGTAGGGTCATTTGTTCCTCCAAACCCCCCTAAAAAAAAAAAAAAAAAGCAGTCTATTGCCAAGTGCTGATAAATGGTGAAGAAATTGGAGCTATACCACTTCGTGCTTAAAGTCCCACTAGAATGATTCAGATGAAGTGGAAAGAAAGTCTTTCATGGGTTGTGAACAGAAAAGCAAGCCACTTCCCCCTCCATACCTCCCCCCCCCCAAACTCTCATGCCTACAATTGTTATCCTTCCATTTCAGGTCAGGATAGGGAGGTGGCAGTAATGACAAAATTTGATGGCTGCAGTGCAACAGTGCTCAAGAGAATAAGGGAGAACAGTGATAGCAATAACATCTCCGTTGACCTCCACATCAGCAGCCTAGCTCTTAAGATTTCACCAAAGAGATTGCCGAATACAGAAAAACTGCTAGCTTTCCTCCAGCTGTGATATCAACCTGTTAAAATCTAAAACATCGAACTTCAACCCTGGAAACTGATTTCTTATAAGCAGACACTCAAGAGGACACCTTTAACCTTCCACATTAACAGCAAAATTCTGATCAGCAGGTCCTCATACTCTGCCAGAATGTGTTTGTAGCAAAGAAAAATGGCTGAAGTATTGATAAGTTTCCCAATATTTTCTGATCCCTGGCACACTTAGATGGATCAATATTTTCCATGCCTGCCTCCTTTCCATTAGCATACATTGGGGGGGGGGGGGAGGGAAGATCTTTAATGGGAAATCTGTGTCCGTCTTGATGAGTTATCTGATGCGAGCTGAAATGTTGACAGGGGTCTCTCTCCACCGACCTCAGATCAGCTCGTTTGCAGTTGCTGTGTTATATAGCCTGGAATTCTATACATAAATGTGTGTGTTTATGTTCCGCCAAGCCAAACACTGGTTTTTAACCCCACCCTTTTGTTTATACCCTTAATATCTTACTTTTCTTTCATCATTGTAGTTCTCCCTTTCTTTTCCACTCGTACCCGTTTGTCCAGTAGTGTATGTCATTGTTTTTATCTAATCGTGTATGTTTATTTTGTTAAAGTTATGTTAAATTATATTATCTGTTTCTGTCCTATTTTAAAATGCATAACCACCTTGAAATAAATGATAAGGTGGTATATCAAAATTTTAATAAACTTGAAACTTGAAGACTAAAATAAAATGCAGTCAAAGATGTATAGCTTAAAAATGACAACATTTGTTACTGAACTATTAGAAACTACTCTTTCCGAATCCACAGAGAGAGCCACAATGTTCATATCTTTTGTTTTCGAACAAGATATGAATGCAATTATGCGTTTATATTTCCGAAATCCTCAACAAATGTTTCTTGGAAAGAAAGTATGGATTTTTCCAGATGTCACGAGAACAACGCAGGAGCGAAGAAAATTATTCTTAGCAATGAGAGTAGAGACTTTGACCCTTGGAGCGACATTCTTATTAGCATATCCATGCAAATGTTTAATTAAATATCAAGGTGTTAAATATGTCTACTATGCACCAGAACAGTTACGCACCTTTTTAGATTTAAAGAATCTTGCTACCCGGAATGTTTAAGAGTAGGAAGAAAAGAGGGGGTTAAAGACTGTTAAGCCTTTCAAGAATATAGTTATTACTTACGCTTGTTATCTCTTCAATATATTCATCTCCTCTCCCTCCTGAGTTAGTGGTCTAAGAAAGAATGAATTTTTCCTGATAGCAGTAATTGTGAGTTTATTTAATTTGTTTCTTTTCTGTTTTACTTGTACAAGAGGAATATTCTTGTGAATTATGTAAAATTTCAATAAATAAAAATGACATTTATGCAGTACAGAAAAAGTATCAACATTTAAATCAAGTACCTCATCCCTAAAAAGAATGCATTGCAGTTCTGGCAGTCCAAAATATTTGTGAAATAACCATGTTTTCACGTGTTCCCTTCACCGCCTTCTCTTTTTCCTTCTCCTTCTAGTTCTTCTGAGAAGAAAGTGTTTCTGTTTATTAGATTTCTTATACTACATATTCCAGCATAGGGTCTATGGGCTCCTTTTATGAAGCCGCGGTAGCGGCTTTAACGCATACGACATTTAATCACGTGCTACCCCTGCGCTAGCCGAAAAACTACCGCCTGCTCAAGAGGAGGCGGTAGCGGCTAGCATGGCTGGCGGTTTAGCGTGCACTATTACGCGCATTAAACTGCTACCGCGGCTTCATAAAAGAAGCCCTAAGTGGTGTCCAATGAAATTTAAAGTAAAAGCAGAAAAGAACATCAGCCTTCTCCTCTGCAACAGTGCTATTCTCATTTCTTATTTATTTATTTAATCTGTTTTCTATCCCATTTTCCCCAAAGAGCTCAAAACGGGTTACAGGTTAAACAAATAAAATCACTGGCATAGTAAGGGGGGGTCCGCCCCTGGTGCCCTCTTGCTTGGAGCACCGACACCCTTTCTCCTCTCCCCTCCCCCTGCTGCACGCACGCCCCTTCGTTTCCCCCAAACCTTTTTTAAACTTTGGTGTGAGCAGCCGCCAACTCGCTGCCTGCATCGGCTTTGGCTGCCGTCACTTCTGGGACCCGCGCCTAGGAAGTGGCATCAGAGAGAATGCCAAAAAAAGTCAAATCAAAGTGGTTTACAAGAAAAACAAGAGGGAATAATTAAAATCAATAAAAATAGACAAGGAAAACTGGACATAGACAGGTTAAACAAAACTGGATACAAATAGGCAAACAAGGGCAGGAAAGGTTTACAAGATTGGTTTTGACTTACCATACGTTCCAAGAACCATCTAGAAACTAAACTAGTTTGCAATAAGCAATAGTGGCTTATTAGTGGTCTTCCTGTCCCAAGTATCTCTTTAAGGGAAAGGGAATGGGGACTTGTATACAGTACTCCCCTGATATTCGCTGGGGTTCCGTTCCAGGAACCTCGGCGAATCTCAAAAAACCGTGAATACTTTTTTTCATGGGGGAGCCTGAAGAGGGCAGCAGGAGAGCAGCCGGAACGCAGCGAATGCAGGAAATCACTCACGGTATGCTCCGACCACCTCTTCCTGCACTAAGTCGGGCCTTATCCAATCACAAGCTAACCCCTCCCCCTTTTACAAAACTGTAGTGTGAATTTTAGCCATGGTGGTAACAGCTCTGATGCTCATAGAATTCTGAGCATCAGAGCTGCTACCACCACAGCTGGCGCTAAAAAACGCTCCACAGTTTTGTAAAAGGGGGGATAAAATAGAAATACTTAGACAAAGGTTAAATTGAATCAGCAAGAAGCTGGACTCTGCATTGTCACAACCCCAGTCTTAAGGCTAAGCTTGTGCCAGGTAAATCTCCTCAAAACCCAGGCCTTACCCTTAAAAGGGCTGATCAGTGTAACAGGTTCTACTCAGACAAACAAGGAGGTTCTGAGTTCAAATTGAACCAGCATGATCCAGAACCCTGGGGAGGGGAGGAATATTGGGAGAACAGCCTGGAGCAGCAGGAGGTGCCTTACAAAAAAGGACAGCCTAAGAGGCAGGCTCAGAGCTCAGCTAATGCACAACTGCTGGGTCCAATTAAGGCCCAAAGGAAGGCTCAGCAGAAGCAGCAGGTTGCCCTTCCCCCTCACAGGTTAGGGCGTGTCCAGCTCAGGGCTTTAGAAGCTGAGCTGAGGAAGAACAATTCAGTCTACCCTGGGTCAGCCCAGGAAGGAGGCTCGAGGGACTGGGCCCCTGAATCCCCACAGAATCAGGATATTGAAATGCTGGATGCAACTACTGTTCCTGAGGCAAACCAGCCAGCCAGCCAGGATGTCATAGAGCTAATGGATACCTCCACGGAACCTGATGAAATCCACATGGACGAGAGCTAAGTGAATTTCCTGACTGTGTGCGTTTGAATTGTGAAGTTGTTGTTTTTTTTGTCTGTCTGAAAGCACAAGGGTGAGCAGTGCTAGGCTCACGGCTGGATTTGGAGCCTTATTTTTGGGACATTGAAAGAAGTGTGTTTTTCTGCATCTTTTACTTTTGCCTTTTTGCTGTTGGTGTGGGACTGTATTGCTAGTTGTGTGTAGGGATAGTAGCGGGGGAGAATCCACGTAAGATCCTCGGGTGGGATTGTGGGGCCAATTTTTGTCTTGCATTACTGTGGACCTAAACTTCTGCCTGTAATGCTCCGGGGTAAAACCTAAATATTCCAAAATATGGGTTTTAACTGCCTGATAATTATTGGCCAGCTCTGGATTCAACGTTTGGAATGCCGCCAGAGTTTCCCCGGCAAGGCATGGCAAAAGTCGGACAGCCCACTGTCCCTGTGGCCAACCAGCTGCGGTAGCTACCCTTTCGAATGCACTCATAAACTCATCCGGTGCATCTGCAGGTGTTATCTTGCATAAGTTCATAATGGAAAGAGGCTGTACGTTCTGAGAGTGTTTAAAACACGGCGAATGACCAGTGTAAAGGCTGGGTGTTCCGGTAGCCGTATTTTGCCCTTTTTGGACTGTGGGACTGACAGGGCAAGGCTACCATAGAGTCAATGTGGAACTTACCTGCAAGAAAGGTGTGGGCTTTATTTTTTTGTAAGCCCAAATTTTATGTTCATGTTTTGTGTGCAAAGCCTAAACCATAGCCGTTTGCTACCTAAGAAATAAAGTTGGACACAAGTTCTTTTGCAAAGCTTTATTGTTCCTGACATTTGTTTTTTTTATATATTTACAAGAACCAGCAGGACCTTCAACTTTCTTTGAAGGCATGACAAGTTCGGTCTTGGCTGAGTCCTGTTCGGTGGCCATTTGCAAAACCCGGCACCGGCAGGCTCACAGCATACAATGCAACACCACAGAAACAGTGACACATGTCTCCTAAAGCAACAAATAAATAAAAAAATTTTGTTCTACCTTTGTCTTCTCTGCTTTCTGCTTTCCTCATCTTCTTGTTACTCTCTTCCTTCCATCCACTGTCTGCCATCTCTCTGCCCCTATATGGCATCTTCTCTCCTTCTATGCCCCTTCCAGAAACTGTATGCCTCCCCCTTCCATCTCTCCTTTCACCCCCATTGGTCTGGCATCTCTCTCCTCTCCTTCCCTCTCCCACACCTCTCTTCTGCAATCCCTGTCTTCCCTCATTTTACTTTTCAATTTATTTTCTGCATCCATCTAGATTACGTTCTTACTATCCTCTCATCAATTTCCTTTTTTACTGTCTACCTACAGCTCGCCACCTCTATCCCTCACCCCCTTCAGTATTTTCCTATCTCAATCCTTTTCCCCCATCATGTGCCCTCCTTTTAATTTATCCCCTCCTTCCATCATGTGCCTTCTTTCTCTACCCCTTCCATCTAGCTAAAGAAGCACTGCCTGGGCCAGTTATGTCTCTAGCAGGATATATATTTCAAATCGGATATATTTTAATGACAAAATAGAAATAAAATGATTTTTTTCTACTTTTTGTTGTCTCTGGTTTCTGCTTTTATCTTCTTTTCACTCTTTATCTTCCAGCGTCTGCCCTGTCTCTTCAATCCAGCATCTGCCCGTTCCATCCACTGCCTGCCCCATCCAAAAACTGTCTGTCTCCCCCTGCTATCTCTTCTTTAGACACCCCCCCCTCTTTGGTCTGGCATCCATCATTTTCCCTCTGTTCTCTCATGGTCTGGCATCTTTCTCCTTTCTTCTCTCTTTCCCTCCCCCATGTGGTTTTTAGCATCTCTTTCTTCTCATTTCCTCCGCTCAGATCTGATATCTCTGTCTCCTTCCCCGTTCTCTGGCATCTCTCTCTCCTCTCTCTCTTCCCTTTCCTTCTCTGGTCTTCCTTCTTTATTTTCTGCCTCCGTCTAAATTAAATTCTTTCTTACTATGCAGTCTTCAGTTCCCTCTTTTCACTGTGTCTACCCACAGCATGCCACCCCTTTCCTTCACTCCTCCACTATCTCACTAATTCTATCTTCTTCGCCATCCAGCATATGTCCTTTTTCTTTATCCCTCCTTCCATCCAGTATGTTTTCTCTTTCTCTACTTCCATTTAGCATTTGCCCTCCCTTCTCCCCACTTCCATCATCTGCCCTCTTCTCTCTCCCCATTTCCATCATCTGCCCCTTCGCCCTACTTCCATCATCTGCCCTCTTCTCTCTCCCCACTTCCATCATCTGCCTTCTTCTCTCTCTCCCTTCTCTCCACTTCCATCATCTGCCCTCTTCTCTCTCCCCCTTCTCCCCACTTCCATCATCTGCCCCCTTCTCTCAATCTCTCCATCCACCACAGGCCCATCTCTCTCCCTTCTTCTCACTTTTCCGATTTTGGCAACAAGATTGGCAACATCCCCTCCCCCCCTCTTGCGATGACACTTAAGATCGGCAAAGGGCCTCCTTCTAACCCCGGCATCAACAGAACTTCAGATCGGCAACGTGGTGCTCAGTCCAAAGCTTCCCTCTGACTCAGCTTCCTGTTTCCACCCAGGCAGTTCAGTCAGAGGGAAGCTTTTGACTGAGCACCACGTTGCCGATCTGAAGTTCTGTTGATGCCGGGGGTAGAAGGAGGCCCAATGCCGATCTTAAGTGTCATCGCAAGAGGGGGGGAGGGGATGTTGCCAATCTTGTTGCCAAAATCGGAAAAGTGAGAAGAAGGGAGAGAGATGGGCCTGTGGTGGATGGAGAGATTGAGAGAAGTGTCATCAGGGGGGGGGGGGGCGTTTCCGATCATGAATTGCGTCGCGGGGGGTGCCGTTGCAGCCCAGATGCTGCCGATGGACCCAATGTGCTCTTGCTGGCCCTGCATGGACTGGCACCAGACAAATGAGACCTGGCCGGCTGTGTACCCCCCCCCCCCCCAAGGCATGCACCTGGGGCAGACCGCCCCCCCCCCCTTGGTACGCCACTGATACCAGATTATCTCTATACTAGTCTTATAGCCCGTTACATTAACAGGTGCTAGAATATATGTGTGTGTGTCTGTCTTTATTTTTTTTTTTTCTCTCTCTCTCCTTAGCCGCTTTCTGTATTTCTGTCTTTCTTTATATTTGTCTTTTTTTTTTTCCTTGGCTGTCCACCACCACCCCTTGCCTACTCCTCCTGTCCATTCTCCCTTCCTTTTACCTCCCCTGTGTCCTCCATCACCCCTTCTCTGCTCCCCTTATCCAGCAGCACACACACATTCCATTGCCTTGCCTGGTGGTGGAGATGGCCCTGATCACCAAGTCACTCTCATTTGGAAATTAAAATATCAGAAGGTCTATGAGCCCAAATACCAAAGCCACCCGTGCAAACTGTTTCTTCATAGGTAGGTGAGTGGCTCAGTACCACACTACATTGGCTGTGCTATGAATTCTGCCTCCCAAGCTCATCCCATACTGAGTCTGCAGTTGTGCACCATTTGATGTAATGTGAGAATGAAAGTAGCTAGAAATATCATCCATGTCTTACCATCACTCGGTTGAGCAATGTGATTCATTATGTAATACCTTGATTACCATTTCCCACCAAGCAAACCATAGACACGTAAAAGTAAAATACCACGGCGGCACCTTTAAACTTAGAAATAACTCCGGCAAGGGACTAAGGGACCTGGCCAGACCACAGGAAGGGAAGGGGGGAGGGGGAAATACTGCTGCTGCACATGGACGTGGAGGGGGGGAATACCACTGCTGCTGCACAGAGAAGTGGAGGGGGAGGGAATGCTGCTGTGGCTTCTGCACAGGGAAGTGGGGGGGAGGGAAATGCTGCTGCATAGGGAAGTGGAGTGGGGGAGGGAAATGATGCTGCACAGGGAAATGGAGGGGGAGGGAATGCTGCTGCTGTGGCTGCTGCACAGGGAAGTGGGGGGAGGTAAATGCTGCTGCTGCTGCACAGGGAAGTGGGGAGGGGGAGGGAAATACCACTGCTGCTGCATAGAGAAGTGAAGGGGAGGGAATGCTGCTGTGGCTGCTGCACAAGGAAGTAGGGGGAAGGGAAATGCTGCTGCTGCTGCTGCTGCTGCTGCACAGGAAAGTGGGGTGGGAGAAATGATGCTGCACAGGAAAATGGAGGGCGAGGGAATGCTGCTGTGGCTGTTGCACAGGGAAGTGGGGGGGAGGAAATGCTGCTGCTGCATAGGGGGCAGAGAGAGACAGATAGAAAGAAAGACAGACAGCGGGAGGGAGACAGAAAGAAAGGAAGAAAGACACAGGAACAGGGAGAGAGACAGAAAGAAAGGAAGAAAGACACAGGGACATGGAGAGAGACATAAAGACAGACAAAGGGGGCCTGGGAGAGAGACAGACAGAAAGAAAGACAGTGGGAGGGAGAGAGACAGAAAGAAAGAGACAGGGGTAGGGAGAGAAACAGAAAGAAAGAAAGACAGACAGACATATATTCTAGCACCCGTTAATGTAACGGGCTTAAAGACTAGTTGTTATAATAAATGATGAATTATTTATAAGCATAAGAAGCAGTACGAAACATAACTCTTATTTGGGTATTTTGTTTATGTATTAAGTAGAGCTATTAAAAAGTCATATAAGTCCCAGTGGGTTAATTAATATTGGATGAATATTCATTGGGGATATCCTGAACACCTGATTGGATTGCAGTCCTTGAGGACAAAAGTTGCCCACTCCTGCTCTAAGGAAAGTCTAAGCCAAAGTCTTGCTCAAGATCCTAATGACAGTATATTCTTGTGAGACCATTACACTTCTCTCTCTCTCTTGGCTCAAAAGGGCTCAAAAATGAAATCAGACCCTGTCCCATACAAGGTCATTGGGACACTGTTCTGTACATTCCTGGACCCAGATGGGGAACATCAACAAGCAACCATGGAATAAATGTCATAACAGTGAAAACTAGAATTAAGTAAAAGCAAGTACACAACACTTTCTTAAGTGCTGAGCAAGATATGGGAGGATACAGATTTATTTTAAAGACTGTCCTGTTTCTAAATTTCAAGCTATCACAATCTCCTGGTAAATATTATGTTTACCAAACCTTCAAATGCACAAACTGTGCTACTGGAGAGTTCTGTTGCAGATAGTTTTGTGTCCTAATATTATTCAAAACTAGTCTGGCAAAAAAGAGTTGCCCCTCACTCAGGGCCTCTGATCTGTTGCTGGAGGTTGTAATGCTGTCAGCCACAAAAGGAAAGGGCAGTCAGGACTAGTGCTGCCCGATTCACGATTCGAATCGATTCACCGATTCACTTCGGATGAATCGATTTGAATCAATTCAAAACAAAAAGAAAATCAGCCTCACGATTTGCTTACTGACCCTCCCCCCTCTCCCCCCTAAAACAGGAGTGGCAGCACTGCCTCTTGCTGGCTGGCCGCTGATTTAGAGGGCGAGGGGGAGAGGGTCAGTCGGGAAGTGCTGGTTTCCGGCTTCTCCCCTAGCCTCCCGCGCATCCAGGGCCGGATTAAAGGGTGGGCCCGATGCACTTCTACGATGAGTGCAAGCGGCAGTGGTGTTTCTGTGTTGCTGCTGTTGGTGCTTGCCTGCTTGTGACCCACCCGCCGTCTCCGTTTAATTCCACTCGCTGACGCAACTCCAAAAGAGCCAGGCGGTGCAATGATTGCACGCCGCCAGCCCATAAGCCTTCTCTCCATCAGAATTGATGTCGGGGGAAGGCTTATGGACCGGCCGGTGCAATCAATGCATGCGCCTGGCCCTTTTGGAGTTGCAGCAGCAGCAGCAGCAGCAGGGGGGGGGTTAAATGGATTCAGCTAGCAGCAGCTGTGGGCAGCAGGCGAGTGGCGAGAGGTGGGATCGGTGGCAGGTCAGCTTGGGGGAAGGCAGGCAGGCTTTGGGGGGAGGAAGGAAGGCCATGTCTGGACCCACAGCAGCACAGCATTTCTTCTGCTGCCATCAGACTGCTGCATGATTTAAAAAAAAAAAAGAGAGAGAGATCAAGTATAGGCAGCTTAGTGTAGGCAGCTTAAGAGGAGAGCTGAGGGGGAAGGATGCAAGGAGTGAAAAAGTACTGAATGAAGGATGGGAATGAGAAAGGAGATAGGGAGAGAAATATAGGGTTGGAAAGAGGATAAAGAGTATTAGGAGAGAGGGATGGAGTGAGCAGAGAAAAAGGTCTGGTGGGAGAAAGGGAAAGAAAGAGAACAGTGAAGAGGAGAAGTAGAGAAGCAAGAAGGGGAAAAGAAGTAAATAAGAAAATGGGTACATGCGGGCAGGGCATGGTGGGATAGCCTGGGCAGGGGGGTGCAGGCCTACAAGGGGGGGCAGACCTTCAGGGATGGTGGCACAGGCCTTCAGGGGGGGACAGGAAGGCCTTCAGTGGTGGGGGGCAGGCCTTCACGGGGGCCCTGGTGTAGAATTACACAGGGAGGGGGGTTCAAAGAGACGTGCATATGCCAGACTTGGGGGGGGGAAGAAATAATGGGTCTAAAAACAGAGGAGAGGGAGAGAAATGGTGGACAATGGGATTTAGGGAGGGAAGGAACCGAAAGGGAAAGAAGTTGGACACAAGGGATGGTGTGGAGGGGGCGATAGAGATACTGGATAGGAGGGTAGTTGGGAAAAGAAAGGGAGAGATGGTGGACCCTGGGGTGGTGGGGAAGGAGGGAGAGATGCTAGATGAAAGGATAGTTGAGAAAAAGTGGATCTGTGGATGGAGACGAAAAAAAGGAAAGATGCCAGACCTCTGGGGGAGGGAAGGGAAACGGAAGGGGAGGACAGAGATGGCAGATGGATAGTTAGCACAGAGAAAGAAGAAAGGAGACCCTGGCAAGCAAGTTATCAGAAGACAACCAGAGCCTGGGACTGACAAGATCTGAATAATGACCAGACAACAAAAGGTAGAAAAACTAATTTTATTTTCTGTTTTGTGATTACAATATGTCATATTTGAAACATGTATCCTGCCAGAGCTGGTGATAGACCGCAAACGTGAGTTAGGATTTAACAGAGAAGAAAAGTCTTTTTTGTTTGTTTATTTTGTTTAGACCACAGCGCCAGTGTGGTTAGGAGAAGGCAAAGGGGGTGAAGAGGCTATAAAATAAACCCACCAGGATGTTTGGAAAAAAAACACCCAATTGGGCAGGAAAATCGAATTGAATCAAAAAATCGATTTAATGGGCTGAATCGAATTGAATCGAAATTTTTTTTTCCTGAATCGGGCAGCACTAGTCAGGACCTTCTACCTCTCCAATCCAGAAGAGGGCAGAATACTGTTTACACTTCTCCCTCAGTATTCGCGGGGGTTAGGGGCAGATCCGGCCCACGAATGTTGAAAATTTGTGAATAACTTTTTGGCCGGCTCAGACCCAACCCCGCGTACCTCCTACATTCCCCCTGGCATCCTGGACCTTACCTGATGGTCTAGCAGGCTTTTGGGGCAAGAGCGATCTTCCTACGCTCCTGCCCCGTGCAGATCACCCGTGAGCTCCCGTCATAGTCTCGAGATATAATATATGATAAGATTCATTTAGAAAAAGGAATGATAGGTCTACTTTTGGATTGAATTAATTTTATATATTAGACCTTTCCAAGTCTATTGCAACCAGTTTAATCGATGAGTTAAGGCATTCTGTGCAAGACATTGTACACCGCCCACTTTTGATGCATACACAACATGATAATTTTTCCTTGAGGGTCCCGGGTGGCATAGGTTTTGTAGAGGTTTTCTTGTAAATTTTCACATTTAAGTGCTGTTTTGTTTTGTTTTACAAGCAGAAGGAAGCCCATGCCAGTTATAAAGGCAAGATGATAAGTAACGAACATGTGCACATGTTTGAACAACATTGAATGTGAAAGCATGCATTGGCGCTTGTTCTGCTTCTAAATTGAGTCTCACAAAACTTTCAAGTGCAAATGATTTATGCAAAGCTTATATTTAGGTGCAGAATAGCCAGGTGCCAAATGTGGACACTTTCGTTTTTGGTTTGGCCATGTGCACCTGAAGCCATGCTTACCACAAAACCTCATAAGTGTGTACACTCAGCATACTCCCTCCACATTTGCTGCAAGTCTGCCCTGCATAAAATTTGCATGCACTTTGCTTCTTACATGCCATGGTGTTACAGCCACGGTAGAAACCACATGCTCAGACATCCACAAGCCTTTCTGCAGTGACCCCACAGATTTCCCTGGGACCTGCACCAGCGTGAACCTGGCATACGATCTGATATATGATAGGGCTTCTCTGGTAATTAAGTTATGCACAACAGGAAAAAAAAAGTCATTAGTATTGCCGACTGGTTTTTTTTTTTCCTGTGGTGTATTGCAATAGATTATATATAGTATAGATATAGATTATATAGTATAGATTATATATAGTGATTATGAGGTTGAGTGTTTGAGGGGGAAGATACATTGAATTATATTTTGTTTTTTGAATTACTAGATAATCCCTTCCTGAGGAAGCACGCTTGTCGCGAAACTCAAGTCGAAGGGAAGACTTGTGTTTCTCGGCTTCCAGGAGCTTTTTAACAAGTTGCACGAGCACTTTACAACACAGAGCTGCCTGTTTCGTGACCATCAACTGCGAGTTTACCACCATAAGAGATAAGTCACTGTGTTATTATTTACAGAGTGTGGTTAGAGATTTACATGGTGGTACAGACATAAGTAGTGCTATGATGCTCTGATGGCAGCCTGTGTTCTGTTTTATACACTTGAACACTATAGGTTGTGAGTCTGAGCATTATTTATAAATTAATGTAATAATTGATATAATATTTATAATATTGTGATGTCAAAGTAGTTGTCGATTATAAATCACAATTATATATTAGTATTGTTCCCAAGGCGTAGTTAGAATATCTTAACCACCAGAGAAGGCAATCTCTGCCACACATGCCTTGTTTTAATATATTTATAAATAAGCCCACTCCTGTCCCTATTGGCATTAGAGCCCCAGAGTGTGCCAGGATGATAAATCCCATGTGGGTGCATATTCTCAGAGCTGCAAACAGGCTCAGAGATGCCTTAAAAATGCCGCTCATAGAAATCCTCTCCAAAGTTATAATGGGGGAAAGGTTAATCTATTTTTCATTTCAGTGACTGGCTTCTTGTAGGCAGCTTTTATTTCTGGAGCAACATAATGCTCAAAGTTACTAGAACCACACATCACTTTCTTCACAAGCTTAATTTTAGAGCGCCCCTGTGTCCCTTCACCTAACAAAATGCCCAGTGAAAATGTTCTGGGCAGCATCCTGAAAAAAACATTGACTTTGTTCTTGCCTCCCGTTTTGTGATCAGAATTTGAAAAAAAAAAAAAAAAAAATCTCATTTGCTTATCTACAGCAGACTAGCATGATCGATAACACTATAAAAAGCACCAGACAAGCCAAAAATGTATTTGCTCAGTCCCACTGGTTCAGTCTTTAATTTCTAAATGTGTATGTCTGATAGTGTTTAAAGAAACATTTTCCTTTTTTCCTCTGTCAAAGGATTTAAAAATATGCCTCTGAGCTACAGAGAAGCCCAAGCCCTGTTCTCAGAGAAAGATGCTAAATTGCCGAATGGCTTTTTAAAAGCAGCCTTTGTGGCTGGAGGAATATTGCCTCCATTAAGGCAGGCAGTTCATCAAAATGAAGTAACTCCCAGCCAGCAGCGGCCTGCAAATTGCTGGCAGCAGCCGATCCATAACTATAAAGTAAGAGCATTAAGGCAGATCACCTTCTGACAGAGCCAAGGAAAGCAGGGAACAAGCCCTCTATCCAGTCCATGTGCAGCCAGTGACCTTGTGCTGTGCTAACAGGATGATCTTGTTTCACAGCTCCCCGCTAAGACCACATGATGTTTAATCCACACCCTTGTAAATATTTATGGGACTCTCATGCACCCATCTGCCCTGCTGCTGTCTTTTTATAAGGCAGAAGGGAGCCTTTTCTGTTCCAGAGGTTGCAGGATTTCTAAGCAGAAAGTCCTGAGAGTCCACTTCCTTGTGCAATTCTGAAATAGCATGACTTTTAGCTATGGTTTTCATGACTTAAATGCTGCACAATCAGAATTGTTCACAAATGGAACATTTTCCAGGAGGGCTAAAATCTGAAAGAAGGTCCCATGATGATTCATGGTTATATTTTGACTTAGAATATTTTATATGGTTTACAGGAACAGAAAAATATCTACTGTACCTGAATTTAATCACACCTACAAGTCTGAAGGCTGCTGAAGTGGTATACATTCAGATATAGTAGGTATTTTTCTGTTCCTGTAGGTCTCGCAGTTTAAAAAAAAATCATAAACAGCTGAAGTAGGATTTGAATCTTGATCCTTTGGTTCTCAATCCGCTGCTATAACCATTAGGCTACCCCTCTGATCTGCATGAAAGTCTCTATGCCCATTTTATAAGATGATCCAGGCACTCCACAATTAAACTGTTTTTTAGAGAAATCAATCACATCCACTATGATTAGGCAGCTATTATAACTTCAAACAGCGACCATTAGAATTTCCCAATAACAATCTCTCACAGTCCTCAGCGACACCACCAGGGACTCAACAAACTCTCATAGTCTGTGGCTTTAAGTGTCCTTTCCTCATCAGACCAATTTAAATATTTAATACTAATTTTTTAGATCTAACTTTAATAATATTTAAACATTATGTATTAAATAGTACTTAGCTAAGTGGTCAAACACAATGATCTCGAGCCAACATGTTTCACCCGATTAGGTTTTTTCAAGGCAACAATCTCTTCCTGCTCCTAGCCACTACTTAAGACCACAGCCATCATCCAAAGATTATAAGATGATCATTCCTGTGCTGCTACACAAATATCCATATCCCTGGTTTTCCTTATTCATGATTTGGTCATTTCAGTTTATAAAACAAATGAACATTTCAAACACATGGACGTCCATCTCAGTTGTAAATTTCTAAAATGCATGTGAGGTGGATGGCCATTTGTGATGTTCTGACTTGGACATCCGTATACCAAGTTGGATGTGCTTACTGAAATGGCGTTCCACAGGAAACAGTTATTAAGCTCATTTGCATAAAGCACAGACATTTTGACAGACCATTCTGGAAACTCCGAAGAAACTATCCCACATGTTAAATATTGAAAGAAGGCATTATTTAACAGTGAGATGAAGAAGCAGTGAAAGCCAAAAGTATTTCTTTCAGAAAATGAGGCTTCCATTTCAGTTTGCCTGCATGTTTACTTGCCTATTTGTGGCCCTTCATTCTGTACATGGTGAGTATCTATCCATGACGGAAAATCTGTTAACCCTATACCGCATAGTCTGCGGTTATTTCAACAGCAAATTAAATAAACGAGTTCCAGTTTGTTCAGTTATACCTTGGACTTGCTTGTTTCTTCAGAGTGAGAGAAGAACCTAGCCCGAGTGTGGTGACCGAGTCTCGGGATTACATCTCCTCCGACCTACCGGAGTTATCCAGCCACAGTCTACGCTCAAGCTCAGTAAGACCTGTCAGAAAGCGAGTGTCTGCAAGTGAAAGAAATAACTTCTTTTTTGATGAACTCTGGTTGCTGGTGGGTGGTGGTGCCCGACCCCAAAGAGCTGGCTGGAACCCCACAAGGTGAGTGCAGGGCAGGAAGCCAGGATTATATAAACTTAATTCATGGCCAGGTTGTGGTCTACAGCTTGGTTCCCATTCATTTCCTAACCTGCCACCTCCATGCTCCAGTTCAAACTATTTCACCAGTCTTTTACTCTGGACAGATCACTTGGCATATGTGTGCTTTGTATCTTGCCATTCCTCCTCTCCTTCCATATTCAAAATGCCACCTTCATTCTCTCATTTGTAGCAGAGGACCAAAAATGCTCCTTTGTGTTCATGAAATGAGGAAACTGCTGGGAGTCTCTACTCCAACTCATTGAGGAATGTAATGAAGCATAGGAGCCAGCTCTGTGGGGGTGACCCATCAAAACCGCGCGGCAGAAATGCGTGCTGACAATGGTGTGCAGGACTTTTATGCGCACCAGATTAAAACAGTTACTGTAAGCGCTCCAAGGGAGGGGGTGGGGGGAACCCCCCACTAAACTTAGAAGTGTTCGTGTTCCCGATGGGCAGAGGAAATTGCCGATTACCCCCTAAAACGAGGTAAAACGGCAGTGTCCTCTGTAATGGGGGGGTTCATCCCCATCACACGCCCCCTCGAAGTGCTTACTGTAACTGTTTTAATCCGACACGCATAAGTCCTGCGTGCCATTGTCAGCGCGCATTTATCCCGTGCGTTTTAGTTAGTATACCCTCTGTGGGTGATTGCGCAGTATTGGGGGCTCTCGAACTCCATGATTGTGGCCAGTGAGGAATAATTTTCATTGGGCTTAGCTGCCCCCAATTATTTTGGAACCCTAAGTAATGAAGGATGGACTAGGATGTCTGTGCCAGTAAGCAGGTGTTGGGAGTGTCACACAAAATGTTTATATTAGAATTTGATATTTTATATTTGGGGTACTAGTAAAGCCCAGAGTGGCTCAGCAGCTCTGCTCTGCTCCTACACAGCAACGGGGACTTCCTCTTCTCCAGTGTTGGCTAGGCTGTGAACTAAGAGGATCTCCCCATCTGGCTAGATCTAACAGAAAAGAGATCCCTGGACTCTCTGACAACCTTCTGGAAGGCAGTAAAGACCTTCCTCTTCTGTTAACTGTGGTAAAGATTTTCCCCTTCTGCAAAATGCTTCAGACCAGTAAAGGGATATGAGGAACCGTGACAATGAAGTTCTTAAGCTATATGAACAGACATATGAACAGCTTATGAACAAGATTACACTACTGCTTGACTTCCCCTCTATATGCCTCCAATATGCTTTCCAGCCCTTGCCCTGCTATGCTTCCTATGGGCTAGATTCACTAGGCAAACTGGTCGTGTACCGATCGGTTTGCAAGCCCTTTGCGAACCAATTTCCCTCCTGCAGTATTCACTAACCTGGTTTGCGATCCGATTGTGATCCGCGCATGCAAATGAGGGGAACTGCATGCAAAGTAAGCAGGGACGCAATTCACTAAACAAGTTTTCCGATTCGACTGTGCTGGCCGATCAACCCAAAAAGCGACTGCTGAGGACTAGTCGCTGAAGCCTTTTCCGACTGCCTTCTGCCACCCTGCTCTCAGCCCTGTCAGTCTCGATCTTTTGCTTCCCCGATCTGCCTGCCTGCCCCGATTGTAGCTGCCCTGATCACCTGCCTGCCCCAATCTGCCTGCCTGCCCTGACACTGCCCTGATCGCCTGCCTGCCCCGACTCTCCCACTCTTCCCTACAGTGTAAGCCCATGGTTTTAACCCGCAGGTTTTAAAGTGGGTTAAAACCACGGGCTGTAAAAAAAAGTTTAAAAAAAGAAGAAAAAAAAAGTGCTGGGCCGGAGGTCCAGCGCATGCGCAGGGATCGCTATAGAGCGATCCGTGCCGGCAGATGGGAGTGTTCCTACGATCATCCCCATCTGCATGTTGCAGTTTGGTGAATTTGTCGGACCTGCCCGGATCGGGCCCGATTGGGGCAGGTTAATGAATCTAGCCCTATGTTACCCAAGTTCCATTCCCCCACCCCTCCTCCAAACTATGTATGCCCTTTGTCCCACCTGGTTCCCCTTTGCACATGATAACATCTTAGCCTCACCTTGTACTTAGATCCACTGCCTACAGAATCTGCACTTTTCTCCTTGCTGATAATTTGTTAGCCTTTTTTTTTTGTTAATTTATGAGCTTTATTTAGAACTTTTTTGGAGTTTGTTCCACACTATTAAGTACACTTGAGATTTTGTTGAAGTCTATTTCATCCCCTTTCTACCAAATGAAGATGGTGCAATGATAGATGACTGAAAACACTCACAAGGGAGTATTCCCCGACTTGTGATTTTCTCACCGTTAGACACGGTTCTGAGCACCGCTTTGGTTACAAAGGCTGAAATAGTCAAAGTTCCTATTTTTTGTTTTGCTGTTGAGTTCTACACTTTGGGAACTTCAGTATTCTACTTTCACCCAGTAGTTTAGTTGGGAATACAGTAGGTATTAGCCAGAACACAGATAAAATACAGAATACTGTAATTTACATATATATTTACCATACCATACATTTTTCTTCTATACCGCAAGTTTCAACTAGAATTCAATATGGTTTATAATAAGATTATTTACATGCTTCACCCATGCCTGATGGGAAAAGTGCATGCCATCAAAACATGGCAATTACTTTTTTGCTAGCTAGTGTTCTATAAGAGGTAAGTTACATCCAATCCAATATATACCGAAGCATCCCCAAGTACTAGGGCTCGACTCGGTTTACATTATTGGTGTAAAGGGAAAACAATAGAACAGAAAAGAAGTCAAAATTAATTGGCCCAACTAGATACTAAATAAAATCAATTTTTGCATTCATCTAGACTAGAGCTTGTTGGAAAAGATAGGTTTTCAGGGATTTCCTAAATAGCTGAAGAGAGATAAGAGATCTAATCTCATAAGGAAATTCATTCCAAATAGTCACAAAAATGTATGCAAAAGACCGAGAAATCTATCCCATAGCTTTAACACCCTTAACAGAAGGGAATGAGAGTTTAAACATTTGAGACAATCTTGAACTTATAGGTCATAAGGAATTGAATGAGATAGCTACTAACGATGTAAAGATACCATGTATAATTTTAAAAATTATACTAGCACATTCTAAGATGAACTGGCAACCACTGAAGTACTTTCAACAAAGGGGAGATGTGTTCAAATTTCTTTTTTCCAAAACTCAATTTGGCCGCCGTATTTTGGACTAATTGCAACCTTTTTAAATTACTTTTGCTCAAACAGATGTCTAAAGAGTTGCAATAGGCCAACTGAGCTAATATAATCTCCTGCACTAATGTAGCAAAGTGATGCTAATAGAAAAAATGTCGAACCCTTTTTAACATATGAAGATTGGAAAAACATTTTTTTAACTAAGGGCTCCTTTTACAAAGCCGCGCTAGGGCCTTAACGCGCGGAATAGCATGCGCTAAATTGCCGCACACGCTAGCCGCTACTGCCTCCTTTTGAGAAGGCGGTAGATTTTCAGCTAGCGCACGCTATAGCGCACGCCAATCTGGCGCATGCGCTAAAACCGCCAGCGCGGCTTTGTAAAAGGAACCCTAAGTTGTTAACCTGAAATTGTAAAGAAAGTGAATAGTCAAGCATAAAGCCTAATGTCTTGGAGGAAAATTCAATCGTCAAATGGTCTCCCGACAACAGAGGAACTGAAAGAGGAAGAAAATCCGGTTTATGACCAAGCCACAATAATTTACAATTTTTGTGGTATTGAATTTCATCTGAACGGAGGTAGCCCTACCTTGAAGGCTAGAAATGCATGAATTAACGTCAGATGTTAAGTTAGTTAAAGTTGGGTCTACCTTCAATAAGATGAAAATATCATCTGCATAGGTGTAAATTGTTTCTCTTAGCTTAAGTTTCCTTAGAGTGGTCATGTAAATATTAAAAAGAAGAGGGGATAAAGGGGATCCCTGTGGTACACCGCAAATTGATTTCCATATAGAAGAGAATTTACTCTCAGCATATACCCAATAAGATCTCATGGTTATAAAAACTTTAAACCAACTTAATACTTCTTGATCTAACCCAATATCAGACAACAATCGTATCAAGATATCTGGATGAACTATATCAAAGACTGCTGAAAGATCAAACTGTAATAACACCTGCTACCTGAAACTATGTGGTTCCTAGCTGAACACCCCCAATCATTTTGAAAGGTTGTCTCCTGTGCTAAAGGGGATAATTTTATAAAGAGCAAGTGGGCGTGCCTATTTGCCTTTATAAGATAGCCAGACTGAAAGCTGAGCTCCTGCACAGTTACACCTCCTGGGAGATAGTGTGTATATACATAAAGGGATCGGGTACACAAGTAAGGAATGGATTTAATCCTACCTTTGCTCTGCCTATTCTCTGCTCCCAAAGATTCCTGAAGGTAAAATTAGGCATTGTCTTTTCCAAATGCCTCCTTTTATACACAGATACCTCCAGACAGTGTTCTACATCCATACTTGATTGTGCAAAATATTGTTCTCACTCAAGTGGTTTATGAAATTACCATCTCTGGGTCTAAAGAGCAAGATCTAATGCATAAATTCGACCCACTCTGTGATTTCCAGTTTATCTGAAAAATAATAGTCTGTATTAAGCTCGCTTCCACATTCAGTGTATTGATGTTTTAATAATAATCAAAATTTCTATAGTGCTACTAAACATACATTGCATTGTATACATCATATGTGGGCATTTTCTCTGTCCCTAGTGGGTTCACAATCTGCTTTTGTTCCTGGGGCAATGGATTGTTAGGTAACTTGCCCAGGGTCAGAAGGAGCTGCATTGGGAATTGAACCCAGTTCCCTAGGATCAAAGTCTGATGCACTAACCACTAGGCTACTGCTCCACTCCTTACCTTGCTTTTGTACTGAAGGTAGTTATCATTCCCCTGTTTTGTTTTTCCTGGTTATTTATTCACTGATCCGTGCACAGTTCAAGCAGTTAAATCAGTCTTTAGGAACTGACAGTGGGAAATGTACTTTCTAGAGAGAACCACTTCCATTAGTGCCTTATTAAAACAAACACACATGCGACTTATTAAACAATGTGTTCTGTAAGCAGTGTAAATGAACATGAACACAGCAAAAGCTGAAACTTCTAAATTAATGAACATGTAAATGTTAAAAAAAAAAACCCAAACTATAAAATACTGAGTGGAGTGGAATCACTTGCTTACTTTTTCCAAAAATACAAGGACTAAGGGGCATGCAATGAAGCTATTAAGTAGTAAACTTAAAACACAGTCAGAGAGCATATTTCTTCACTCAATGTTTAATTAAACTCTGCAGTTTGTTGTCAGAGAATGTAGTGAAAACAGTTAGCTTAGCAGGGTTTAAAAAAAGTTTGGATAAATTTCCTAAAAGCGAAATGCATAAGCCATTAAGATGGACTTAGGAAATCCAACTGTTTACTTCTGGGATAGGCAGCATAAAATCTTTTTACTCTTTTGGGATTTTCCCAGGCATTATTTTGTGACCTGGATCATCCACTGCTGGAAACAGGATACTGGCAACACTTATGTTCTTATGAAACCAAAGGGAAAGAAACCACATAGCCTCTGATAGATATGGGTTCAGTCCACCTCTTGTTCTCTTCTTTATACATAAAATTTGGGAGTTGTACATAAAGCTCCTGTTGGAGTTGATAGTTCTGATTTGTATTCATCCATCCATCAAGTGTGTAAAATAATATATGGCCAAAGATAAGCTTTCAGTGATGTACCATTTCATGTGGTGCTTTTTTTCTCAGGGGACAAATTTAATCAGAGAAAAGAACAACAAAAAAAAAAAAATTGCACACTTTGGAATTTTAAACTCCATTCAATTACAGAGGAGACTGAACTTGAATTAGTTAACTGAATGCAAAGAAGAGCTAGACCGGGGCAAGTATTATGAAAGGGAGATTTAAATTATCCATAAGTAGACAGATAAGAGAAACAAATCAACAGTGACCCAGATCACGAAGCGCTCCATTAGATATAGTATGAACCTCAGTGTGCTATGCCGCTGACCTATTCCATGAGAGTTTCTACACAGGGTTACCACCTGCCTTTCCCTGTTTATTGATGTAATATATGGGAATGTTTTGTAGCTGGCTCTAACAAAAGATGAGACTAAATTTAGTAGATAGGTAGCTTCAAAGTTCAATGAATGAAACTAAGGAAATGACCAAGGGAAGAAAGGTGTCGAAAGTGCTTTAGGAGATAAATTTCTCTTTACTGCTTCTGCCAGAGGGAACACAGAGTGCTTCAGTCAGTGAGGTTCAGGGTTCCAAAAAAAACAGCAAAAGAGGTGGAAGGTTTGGCTCATGTACATGAAAAGAAAGGCCTCAACAATATCTGTAAAGCTTCACTCTGATGTAAAACGCGTCAAAGGGAGGCCCTCCCTCTGATGTGTTTTAAGTCATAGGGAAGCCTTCTGAGTCAGCTGCAGGCAACGTATTGGAAGAGACAGGAGAGCTCAGGAGGACTTGGAGGACACAGGCAGGTAGGTTCCCATGGGAGTCCCAGGGGCACTCCTTCCATCCCTGCAGGATTCCCACTAATCTGGAAGGGATCCCTGTGAACTCCATGAGATTCCCGACAGCCCAATTCTTGTGCAGCTCTTTACTGGGCATTCCACAGCTCATCAAGTTTTTATGGTATGTACATTGAACATGCATGATTAAATTGTCTATACCTAGAATCTGATGCATGCAAATTTGTGTCATGCATGTTCACTGCTGATAGCATAAAATCTAGTTGGGGCTTGTCTCGAACAGGTCTGAAACCCTGGGTTATATATTTGTGGGGGCTGAAAAAGAAGGTTTGCTTATTCTCCTCACCTTTCCCCTCTCCTCAAGTATCCTAGACATCAGCCATGGATACAGTTCTCTAAAGTCTGTGCACTTGCAAATATTCTTGGCAACTAAAGATAACACTTTTCCTCCCTACCCCCTTCCTCCACTGTGTCCTGGCATCTGCTCTCCTATCTCTTAAAACACCTCCTCAGTAAATCTTTCACACGCCTCTGGCGCCTACAAGGGTTCATTTTTGCTGCCAGCGCTGGCCCCCGATGTCATCCCTCTATCATGTTCTGTCAGACAGGAAACAGGAAGTGAGGGTAGTATGCAGTAGAAGGACGCCTTCAGGGGCTAGCGCCAACAGCAAAAATGAACCCCCGCAGGTGCCAGAGATGAGTGAAAGGTATACCAGGGAAGGGTTTAAGAGATAGGAGGTAAGTCCCAAATAGTAACAACATTCCATGCTACTGATCCAGGGCAAGCAGTGGTTTCCCCCACATTTATTTCAATAGCAAACTGTGGACATTTCCTGCAGGAACTTGTCCAAACCTTTTTTAAAACCAGCTATGCTAATCGCTCTTACCGTATCCTCTGGCAATGCGTTCCAGAGCTTAACTATTCTCTGAGTGAAAAAATACTTCCTCCTTTTGATTTTAAAAGTATTTCACTTTGAGTTTTCCCTAGTCTTTCTAATTTTTGATGGAGTAAAAATCGATCCACTTGTGCCTGTTCTAAACCATTCAAGATTTTATAGACTTCAATCAGGACACCACAGAGGAAAAGGGAAAGATATTGGATGGGTGTTAGAAAGCCTGATTTTTTTTAAAAGATCTCCAGGGGAGGGGTGCAGAAGGGCCCATCCAAGTTAACTGTAGGCCCATCCAAAATACTGAGTCTAGCTTCGCCACTAATATATGGTGTATAACTACTAGTTTAGTCCTCAACCTTAATATCAGTGGCATAAATTCAAATTCAGAGCCCTTAAGCTGTAGTTTCACAAATAACTTCTGAAGTGGGATGAGCCACCTCTGAAAATTGGAGTGTGGCTGCAAGTGATCCCCTTCTTCTTTGGCCTCTTCCTCCACGCACTTTAGGGACTAATTGCTTTACTACAACCAATTACACAAATCCTACTGAAAATTTAAAATCTATTTCCCTAGATTGCAAATTCAACTTTTTGCTTTTAATCCCTGAAGGCCAGCCACAGCCAGTTTCCAGTAAGAGAAGGACAGAGAGGAGTGAGGGAGGTAGCAATACCCTTCATTTTCAAAAAGTGACCGAGCTTACAGCTGCGGCAGGCACCTCTGCGCAGCTGCTAATTGGGTATTATTGACTGTGTTTAAGCAAGTACCTAGTCCTTGAAATAAATGTGATCTGCCCCAAACCCCTTAATTAAAGTAAACAAAAGCCAAACTTAAGCTGTAATTAGCAAATTCCCAAACAGATGTTATTTCAAGAATAGGTTAAAGTATTATTTTTGTGATGCGTCAGGAAACCCTGACATTTGCAAGCAGAGAATAAAAGGCAGACAGATGGTAACATCTCTGTGTTTACAAAATCTGGGCTTCAATAAACCAGTACTTCTGGGCTTAAAAGGTTTTGCAGGGAGGAAGAGTAGAGTTTCCAAACACCTTCCTGAAATGTATTAATGAGTTTTACTGTTGGACTGAAAGCAGCATGTCAGTACTCATATCCCAGCCAATTAAACCAGTGGCAATTGTGGTGATGGGGAAAGCTATCTGCCACATCTCTCACTGGGACTGTGGTATTCCTGAAGGCCAAGTCAACTGTTAATTTTTATTCTGCTTTTCTGTCTTATGCCAAACGACAGCCTTAAAACAGATGCATGATGCATCTTTGTATCAGCAGGAACAATGAGAAATGCTTTAAGCTTAATTGGGCAAGCATTCTGGAGGGAAAATCTGTAGCGCTTCCATCTTTATATTTCTAGTGAGTGTGGCAGTGCAGAGCTCTTTAAGGGGACTAGCGAGGGTTTAGAAGAGAGCTTTGGAACAGCTCACAACAGGGAGGAAAGAAAAGCAGGGCCAGGTTGGCTGCTGTTGTCCCTTGCATTTGCCATCCAAGATAGGAGTCACCTGTTTGATCTTGGTCAGTCACATTAGCCCCATTGTGGAGATACAGAATAATAGGTGTGTATTTGCTGGTGCATGTCTTATGAAACTGAGTGCATGCAAAATCAATTAGGATTTATGAACCTTTTTTTAAGGAGTTCACCTAAGGCAGTGTTCTACCTCCACTTGTTCCCATGCCATCTCTGAAGATATTTTTAAACATGTATTGTGTATTAATATGTATTATGTGGCAGCATTACGTAATATGTATTACGTGGGTTGTTGTGTTTGATACTGCTGAATGACAGCGTGCATTTGGACAACTCCACGATTGACACTATTTTGACGCAGTTAGTCCGTTCATTTTTTAAAATGCATCGAGGACGTCTAATCCATTGTATCGGGCAATGGTGCGCCCGCATTTGGAGTACTGCGTCCAATATTGGTCGCCGTACCTTAAGAAGGATATGGCGTTAGTCGAGAGGGTTCAGAGGAGAGCGACACGTCTGATAAAAGGTATGCAAAACCTGTCATATGCTGAGAGATTGGAGAAGCTGGGTCTCTTTTCCCTGGAGAAGAGGAAACTTAGAGGGGATATGATAGAGACTTATAAGATCATGAAGGGCATAGAGAGAGTAGAGAGGGACAGATTCTTCAAACTTTCGAATAATAAAAGAACAAGAGGGCACTCGGAAAAGTTGATAGGAGACAGATTCAAAACAAATACTAGGAAGTTCTTTTTTACCCAACGTGTGGTGGACACCTGGAATGCGCTTCCAGAGGATGTAATTGGGCAGAGTACGGTACTGGGGTTCAAGAAAGGATTAGACAAATTCCTACTGGAAAAGGGGATAGAGGGGTATAGATAGAAGATTACTGCACAGGTCCTGGACCTGTTGGGCCACCACGTGAGCGGACTGCTGGGCACGATGGACCTCGGGTCTGACCCAGCAGAGGCATTTCTTATGTTCTTAAGTTCTTATGTTCTTAATCCTGTTTGAGGGCTCTTAAGATGTTTTGACTCCTGACGCAGGCGTTTCTACTGAAACACAGATCTGTTTGTCAAGTCTGTTCATCGTTATAAGAGTCCATCTATCATTACAAGCCTTTTGGTGTAGTGCTGAACATTTTCTATATTTGTATGATTGTTTATATTATAATAAAAGCATTTTGGGAATTTACATTCTGCAGTTGGGAAGGTCATTTGGACTGCTCCTACTCTCTTGTTGACATCACACATGCTACTTAGCCCTTTTGGAATATTTTACCGTTGTAATTCTTTATTGCCTATGTATAAAGCCATGACAAGACTTGACTTCTCAATGTAGGAGAAAGACAGCACAGCTGTCCCTTGCAAAAAGGCAACTCCTGAAGGTTGCTTGGATTTGGGGGAATCAGAACTACGGCTCTAATTCTATAAACAGTGCCTAGCTGTACCTAACATCTAGGCACCATTCGGTGCAGTTGTCAGTCAACCACTAGGCATCGTTTTATAGAACTTAGCCGATAGGCGTTATAATAATAGGCACTGGTATATTCGGCCAGGGTTTTCCTGGTCTAATTTACTGGCGCCTAACACAGACAACTACTAATGCCCAAGTCATTCCAAGCCCATTCTTTAACCCCACGCGGAACTTAAATTAATCATTTTACATTTTTTAAAATTGGCTTTTAATAGTGTTTTCAATTAACACCAATTAAAAACTTTTGAGTTCCACATGGCACTTGGCTAGGCACTACTGATCTAACCATAGGCGTTGCTTTATAGAACCAGGGCCTAAGTGCTGAATTCTGCATACCCTAAGTTTCAAGTTTAGTTAGGTTTTTGATACACTGCTCATTTTAAGTATGAGCGGTGTACAATATAGGGGAAAAAAGGAGAAGTTATATGAAAAGCATGGGACCATGCATTATAATAATATACATGCATAATAAAATTAGACATAAAATACATTAGGATAAGAAAGTAATGGAAGTGGGGGAGAAACTACAATATCTTGATAGGAAAGAAAAATATTTAAAAAAGGGAATGTCACAAGAGGAATGAGGGTAAGGGAATTTGTTTAAAACTGATCTTGGATCGGGATTAGATAAATAGATAAGAACATAAGAATTACCACTGCTGGGTCAGACCAGTGGTCCATCGTGCCCAGCAATCCGCTCCTGCGGCGGCCCTTAGGTCAAAGACTAGTGCCCTAACTGAGTATAGCCTTACCTGTGTACATTCTGGTTCAGCAGGAACTTGTCTAACTTTGTCTTGAATCCCTGGAGGGTGTTTTCCCCTAAAACAGCCTCCAGAAGAGTGCTCCAGTATTCTACCACTCTCTGGGTGAAGAAAAACTTCCTTACATTTGTATGGAATCTATCCCCTTTTAACTTTAGAGAGTGCCCTCTCGTTCTCTCTACCTTGGAGAGGGTGAACAACCTGTCTTCATTATCCTGAATGTTTCGATCATGTCCCCTCTGAGTCTCCTCTTTTCAAGGGAGAAGAGGCCCAGTTTCTTTAATCTCTCACTGTACGGAAACTCCTCCAGCCCCATAACCATTTAAGTCGCTATTCTCTGGACCCTTTCGAGTAGTACCGTGTCCTTCTTCATGTACAGCGACCAGTGCTGGACGCAGTATTCCAGGTAGGGCGTACCATGGCCCGGTACAGCGGCATGATAACCTTCTCCGATCTGTTCGTGATCCCCTTCTTAATCATTCCTAGCATTCTGTTTGCCCTTTTCGCAGCCACTGCGCATTGCATGGATGGCTTCATTGACTTGTTGACAAGTACTCTCAAGTCTCTTTCCTGGGGGGGTCTCCCCGAGTACCGCACCGGACATCCTGTATTCATGTATAAGATTTTTGTTACCGACAAGCATCACCTTACACTTATCCGTATTAAACCTCATTTGCCATGTCACGACCCATTTCTCAAGCGTGTTTATGTCACGTTGCAGGCCTTCGCAATCCTTCTGCGTCTTCACTACTCTGAATAACTTCGTATTGTCCGCAAATTTAATCACCTCGCTCGTCGTACCAATTTCCAGGTCGTTTATAAATATGTTGAAGAGCACTGGTCAAAAGCACCGAACCCTGCGGCACTCCACTCGTGACCCTTTTCCTGTCCGAGTATTGTCCGCCAACCAGTTTTTAATCCACATGAGTATTTCACCCTCGATTCCATGGCTCGCAACAGATAATCTGAGTTAATTATTCTATTCTTGATATACTACTGTTGACCAATCTGCAGACCAAAGTGGTTTATAAATTCAAGTGGTTGATTCTATAAACAGCGCCTAAATCAGCTGGCACCTAGAAAAATGACACTGGCTGCATGTCATCCATACTTGGGTGCCATTTACAGAATCATGGCTAATGGTACCTATGTAAAATCAGGCGCCTGAAATGTAGTCATGGGTTTTAAAGGCCTACATTTCAAGCGCCTAAGTTTTTGGAGAATCACACTTAGTGGTGCCTAATTCATGCTCTGCTCATAGAAACGCCCACGTAGGCGTAAGGCGCCACTAAGCGCCATGCAATAGGCACCTCTTTTTTATAGAATTGGAGAGCCGCTTATCACCTAATTGTTATTATTTATTTTTTTTACCCAATTGTTGAGGTTACTAAGGGTATTTTGCCAATTAAGTTAGGTGCCTAAGAGGTGCCTAACTTTAGGTGTTCTTTATAGAATTAGCCCCAAAATCAATAACAAACAGAGAAAAGCTACGATATATCGTAGGAAAGATAAAACGCAAACCAAACAGGAAGAAAGGACAAAAACATGAGATTAAGGGTATTATCACTGTCGAATTCCCAGTTCCTTGTGACCAAAAGAGGAGTTCCTAGTTCCTAAAAGAGATTTTATATCTGGTATGTCAGTGGTTCCCAATCCTGTCCTAGAGGACCACCAGCCAGTCAGGTTTTCAGGATAGCCATAATGAATATGCATGGAGCAGATCTGCATGCCTGTCACCTCCATTATATGCAAATCTCTCTCATGAATATTCATTAGGGTTATCCCAAAAACCCGACTGGCTGGTGGTCCTCTAGGAGAGGGTTGGGAACCATTGTGATATGCGATTACTTGTATTAGGGAACCACAGGAGCTAAGTTTTGGGTATAAAGTTGGTTGATTTAAACCCATTTTTGAAATGCTGTTATACAGGCAGTTAGTATATTCTGGGCTGAAGGTAAGTCTGATTCAAATGGTATGAGTAGCTGCACGTCATACTAAGACGTAGCATTGAGTATCCATCAACCAAAAATCAGCTCAGCTAGTGGGTTCAGGTAGAATAGGGATGTCAAAGACCCTCCTCGAAGGCCGCAATCCAGTTGGGTTTTCAGGATTTCCCCAATGAATATGCATTAGAGAATGACATGGTGACAAAATTCATCACCGTTCCCGTCCCCGCGGATAACCACAGGAAACCATCTTCATGTCATTCTTTAAGGAGAGAGGGAAGAATCAGAGTATAATTGGGCACAACCACTGACCCGCAAGCTTTGCTTTGAAGAATGCTGGTGTAGAAGGACTGAGGTTGAAATAGACACTAGAAAATGACATGGGATTATTTCCCGCGGTTATCCACAGAGACGGGAACGGTGATGAATTTTGTCACCGTGTCATTCTCTAATATGTATGAGATCTATTAGCATACAATGAAAGCAGTGCATGCAAATAGATCTCCTGCATATTCATTGGGGAAATCCTGAAAACCTGACTGGATTGCGGCCCTCGAGGAGGGACTTTGACACCCTGAGGTAGATATTAAACAAAATAGGGAACACTGTGAATCCCTGTAGCTCTCCAAAAGGTCAGTGCACAAGATAGTGATGAAATGCTGCTTAACAGTACCAGCTGTTGTCTATTTGACAGACAGAAACAGAAAACAGTGGCAGATCCTGACAGTTGTACTAGCACAGGGGTGGCAAACACGGTCCTCAAGGGCCACAGCCCAATTGGGTTTTCAAGATTTCATCAAAGAATATGTATGAAGTTAGTTCTACTGCATGCAAATAGATCTCAGGCACATTAATGTAGAAATCTTGTTATGGCCCTAGAGGACAATGGTTTTCTACCCCTTTGCTAGCATAATATTATGGTCCAGCATGTTAAAAGCAGCTGAGAAATCCAGCAGTTCTAACATGGAGGCAAATCCCTCCCACCCCACCCCTGCCCCCGTCATTTTTCTTTGGAAAACACATAGCAGGCATAGGAAGACAGCATTTTCTAACCATGTCGGTATCCAGATAAAGATTGGTTGTGTCTGTAACATTTATATAGATATTTCTCAAGATAGATTTGCATAGAGTGGAGGCAGTACATGCAAATTTATTGTGGGCCTCCTTATAACCTGGACTGACTGAGTGTGTCCTGAAGACTGGGTTGAAAATCCTTGCTCTAGAGCAGAAACAGAACTATAATGGCAGATAAAGGCCAAATCCCATCCAATCTCCTCCTCTGCCTAAGAGTTCCATGAATTTGGATGGGGAAGAGAACTTACAGCTTTAATTTTCATTTAAAAAAAAATAGTTTTTCATTCAATAATGAATGAAGTCAAAGTAGTTTATGGCGTCAAATTTCAAAACAAGTTTAACTTCAATAAATCTTCAATATCTAAAAATTATTATAGCCTACAAAAAGTGAAACCAGAATATATATACTGTAATTCAGTTTAGTAGCCAGATCGCGAGCTTTGGTGGGAAGGGGGCCATAAAATTTTGCCCTGCCCTGCTCTCTACCCATGCCCTTCTAAGACATCACATACCCCCCCCCCCTGTGAAAATACTCTGTTTTTGCAAAAACTAAGCATGCATGGAAGAGACCTAAATCCTCCATGCACACTTGTTTTTAACAAATGGAAGGCAGGCCTCTTCCACACATTCAGGATCTGTTAGGGCTTGCATTGGGGTGTAGGCACAGTGGCAGCCTAGGGAAAACGTAACTGCCAGGCTGTGGATAAAGAAGCATTCCTGCTGGTAGGCCTTGTGTGGACCCTGCCAGCCAAAGTAACAGATGGTGCCTCGGTTTTGAAGGGGGAAGGCCTTAACCTTAAGTGGCGGGGGGTGGTTTTCCAGGTTCCCCTCTCCAACCCCAGCTATACCATTGATTTGGCTGTGTGAAAATAGCTTTTTTTTCCTGAGAGCATGTAATTGATTAAGAAAGAAAATAGCAAAATATTTAATGTTCAGCACATTTGCTAACTGTATTTGACCATGATTGGCTTCCTTTGTAATATAGTCTATATCTATGTATTTTATGCATTTAAATATATTTTCTGAGACGGGGACTGTACATTTCACTAGACACCAAAAGGTTTAAATACGCTTGTTCTACAGCTCTAGTCACTAAAGATTATTTTATTCTTATAAACTGCCTGCAAGTTTGAAAGCTATTAAAACAATGCACATTCAGGATAGGAACAGCAGGTATTTTCATTCAGTGTCCTCCCCTCCAGTGACAGGAAGTTACATGGAAATACCTTTAAAACAAATAGGAGGAAATATTTTTTCATTCAAAGAATAATTAAGCTCTGGAACTCGTTGCCAGAGGATGTGGTAACAGCAGTTAGCAGAGTTGGGTTTAAAAAAAATAAGGTTTGGACAAGTTCCTGGAGGAAAAGTCCACAGCCTGCTATTGAGATGGGGAAGTTACTGCTTGCCCTGGGATCAGTAGCATGAAATGTTGCTACTATTTGGGTTTCTGTCAGGTATTTGTGATTTGGCTTAACCACTGTGGAAGTAGGATACTAGGCTAGATGGACCACTGGTCTAAGCCAGTTATGATTTTTTTTTTTTTTTTATGTTCTCATCCTAAAGTACACAGAGACAATGTTTTGAATATTTTGTCTTTCAAATTCAAGACAGCCATATGCCAGTTGTTATGAAAAACTGATGCAGCTAAGGGCTCCTTTTACGAAGGCGCGGTAGCGGTTTAACGTGCGCTAAACCACCGGCTGTGCTAGCCGCTACCGCCTCCTCTTGAGCAGGCGGTAGTTTTCCGGCTAGCGCGGGGGTTAGCGTGTGATTATAAGTCACGCGCGTTAAAGCCGCTAACGCGGCTTTGTAAAAGGAGCCCTAAATGTATCATATACTAACCCTCTCTTTTACTAAGGTGCACTAACCGATTGACGCGCGCTAAATGCTAGCGCGCCCATAGACTAACATGCAAGCGTTAGCGTTTAGCGCACGCTAATCGGTTAGCGCACCTTATTAAAAGAGGTGGGTAAAGCAGCGGTGAGTAATTGATATTGAAATGACTTGTTAGTGATGTGTCGACATATTTTTGAGACTAAAACGTATGTACAGTCGCACACATACAGGAAGTGAAAGCAGATTTTTAGCCACCTGAAAGCAAGCAGCACCTACTGTAAGTGAATTCAGTCAGTCAGTCTACTTTACATGTGGAACTTCTATATAGTTCATTGCAGTAAATCCATGGTAACCTGTCAATCAATCAATGGGCAAGCACAAATATCAATCAAACACAAAGGGGTCCTTTTATCAAGCTGCGGTAGGGGTTTAACGCGCGTAATACCTGCCGCGCTAGCCACTAACGCCTGCATTGAGCAGACGTTAGTTTTTTAGCCGACCGCGGGGGTTAGCGTGTGATGAAATGTCCGACGCGCTAACCCCGCTAGCGCGGCTTGATAAAAGGACCCCAAAGGGGCGAAAGTTACTAGCCTTAGAGACAGAGAGAAGAGCACACACAGGCACCTCAGGTAGAGGGAGCTAGGCCTGTTTGTTTTTGGTTTTGGGGTGTTTTTTTTAAAAATAAATTTTATTATTTTCCAATATGAACAGAGCAATATAAATATATACATCTGAAACATATCAAACCATTACAAAGCACTTTTGAACTACACCTTTCATCTTTATTTTTGTTTTTTCTGTAATTTGAAAACTCAATAAACAGTTTGAACTGAAAGAAAAAAAAAAAAAAGACATCATTACCTCCCATAGCCCATGGTGGGATGAGCTAGGCCTGTTTGAATCTGTGAGGGAACCTTGATAGAAAATACATGAGAAAAGAGCTCTACATAGACCAAGATAAGGCACAGAGCTGGGCAGGGCAAACACCAGTTGAGTCACTTCATTTGTAAAAGTCTGGCACACACAGGGCATCTACACAGTCTTCAAAGTGACTGGCACTGCTGAATATTCACTGTCTCTCCTGTCTAATAATGGTTATGGTGCATACATAGGATTTCTTATCTTCCTGCCTCTTTTCTGGTGGTTTTGGGATCTTTATGTTAAAGTTGGTGTTGCTTTATTCCTCTCCCAGTGGCATCCTAATTTTAGTACACTCTTAGGACAAGAATCTAGAACAGGGGTGTCAAAGTCTCTCCTCGAGGGCCGCAATCCAGTCAGGTTTTCAGGATTCCTCCAATGAAAATGCATGAGATCTATTTGCATGCACTTCTTTCATTGTATGCTAATAGACCTCATGCATTTTCATTGGGAGAATCCTGAAAATTCAACTGGATTGCGGCCCTTGAGGAGGGACTTTGACACCCCTGATCTAGAGGAAGAACCATCAGCCCAGAGCTCATGAGTCCTATAAAAACTCTCTTCGGAAACAGGTACTTCACATTTTGCAAAGCATCCTAAAATACCCCTCACTGCTCTCCAACCTTATAATGCTGCATATGTAGGTACACACCTTTATTTGTCCTCAGTCCAGTTATGAAAAGAAAGCAAACTGTATAGGAACACACTGGACTTCAGATAGTGTGCATTTAATGATTGCAAGCCCAGGAGTGCAGAGCTAAAAGTCATCTGTGCCCTACTACCACTGGTTCATGTCATACTAAATAGCACTTAAATATGTACATCAGCTAAACAGTGCCTTTTGTGTACAAAGAAACAGCCTGCTACTAAACACACAGCTTTTGACCAAGCACAGATATAGCTAAGAATATATGGATTCACAATCTTGTCAGTCTTGATTCATTAGATGCAAAATGTATTTGTTCAGTTCAGAATAGACGGATCCAGGGCTTCTGAGCTAGAAGAAATTCCTGCTCTGCTTCTGATTCAGGATCTGTTAGGGTACATGAGTCCCCATATTTATAATCTCACTATTCCTCCTCCTTTTAGGAAACGGGCCAGTGATTAGCACAGGTTTGCGTACTTGCTGCAGGCTGGAGTTGAGAGCTATACTGAAGGCTGGCTGTCACTTAATCTTTGAAAGTAGGAAGGACAAGGTTTTAAAAAAACACAAAAAAACGTCTGCCCACAGCATAGGCGTCTTTTGTCTAGTCTGGTGCAGATAATGAAATGTTTACCATCATGTCTTTCCCTGCACTCCCCAAGAGCTGAAAACTGGATTTCCCCTGTGAATAGTTCCAATACTAGGTTGACAACGCAGACATTCCAAGTCATATGTCCCATCTCGCCTACAAGGACATCCCAGACAAGACTCCAGTAATATAGAGTTAAAGACACTAAAGCTATCAAATCACAATCTTTGAAACTTTCCAACATCCCTAAGATGTACTATTTTTTATTCCAAGCTGCTAAAAATGTTATCCACGTCCTTACTAGTTATTTCCAAATAAGATTTTTGCAGTCATTTCCATCTAGGCTGTTCCTAAATTCTGCTGCACTGTCTGGTCCATTTCCAACAATTTCATCAACTAACATCTCCACCCTTATATGTTGCTCATTCATCCTGACACATACTGATATCCACAGAACCCAAAACCTGTAATTTCTCATACTTTAAAATATGCTCCTGGCCCCCTTCCTTCTAATAACCCCTCAATTCCTGCTGGCTCCCTTTTCCCCTGCTGACACATTATATTAAAAACCCTAATTCATTCTACTCCTTCACTCCATGAGGTGTGAGCAAGTCTGATTTCCAAGAACAAAAGGTACAAATATTAGCCATTTACTACAGAAAACAGCATAAAATTTCTAGCTATTTATATAGATTAGGGGGGAAAAGTCGAGAGAGGAGAGGAAATTTGAATGTAATATGTTATCAAATTATCTCTCACTAGCATGAGGAAAACATGCAGAGCATGGCTCATGAAATTCTTTCCAACCCCTCTGCAAGTAAAAGCATCTGTGTGCTATGTGTCTTATCAATATGAGAGAAGGCTGTTTGAAAAGTTCAGTTCCTTAAATCATATTTCTCTTGCGATAGCAAATGCAGGTATCTAAAGTGATCCGTTCTTTTCATCAACTTTGTGTGTCCTAATGCCACTTTTGCACTTCTTCCTGTCACTGATATTTCTAAAATATGTCTTGTCACCCCGTTTTAACATATCAGCTATTTTTTTTTTCTTCCATTTGTATCTTTGCTTTCCTGACTACTCAACCAGTCTCTCTTAACTTTTCCAGATATTTTTGCCTGTTTTCCTCTTTCTGCAATCTTTTGTAGTTTATGAAAGCTAAACTCTTATTCCTTACCTTCTCTTTAATTACAGGGTATTTGCTTTCATCCAGGAGCTTACAGTTCACAAAGAAAAAAAGATAAACTAAATCAACTAAATGAGATCTAATCAATGATAAATAAAAATCAAATATCAGCATATATTTTGCAAGCTTCAACAAGATAATAGCATGCAAATTGTCTTGAGAAAATATTGAGCAACATAGCAAATCAAACAGAACCTCGAGGTACTCTACAAGGAGGCTTCAAACCAAAGAGAATTATGTGATCCATGTACAACTGAACATTTCCAAAATTTAAAGAACTCTAGCACAGTTTCAGAAATTCTTATAGCCTCCAGTCTTCTTAAACAAGATCTCATGATTGACAGTCTTATACCATGAAGAAAAAACAAGTACTTCTGTCAAAACCTGCCCTAACCTTGTCCAATATTAGCCTCTGAGAAAATGGCTATCTTCTTATGTTAATTTACCGGGATCAAATCTCTAAATGTACTATAATCATATAAAGAAACCGGTATGGAGCATTTTCAAATCGTTTCAATGAATGAGTATGCCTCAGCCCCACCACTCCACCGCTGTGCTAGCTCTTAACTGCGGCGAGATTTATGTGGCACTTCATCATTGGCCGCTCATAGTCATTTTAAATCTGCTAGTCTTGTTTTTTAATTCTTTTTTTATATCTTTTTTATGTGTACCTATAAAACCATCTTAGCTGTAAGAATCAAGTGTACTTAATTGTACTTAGCTTTAAATAGCTAAATCCAGCCAACGCCGGGGAATTTAACCCAACATGTTTCGCACCATACAGGCACTGTGTCAAGGGTCTCCCGAGGTGCAGTGTGTCAACATGTTTCGCACCATACAGGCACTGTGTCAAGGGTCTCCCTAAAAAATAAATAGTAAAGAGGAGCGTTAGAGTGTGTTTTATCCTAACAATTTCCCCTTAAAATACCCAATTCATCTTAAAACCACATATTTCAAAGTGTCCTTACCGAGGTGCAGCGTGTCATCCGACTCATTCAGTGTCTAGAGTAGAATGGCCGCGGCGTTCTCCTCAGCCCTTAAATATCCCTACTGTTCCAGCCCCTGGAGGATTATTGGCTAGACTTCTAACCAATCACAGACATCCACTCTATCTCCCCATTCAACCCATATGGTTCCACTGTATTCAGAGAAAATATCTGCCTCTGTTCAATGAGATTCAATTTTTTATGGTCTTTCCACCATCCCTCCCGATCACTTTACATATGACCAGCCATCTCATATCCTCAACCTTATGGTGCATCGCCGTCCAGTGAGATACCAGGGGGGCCTGAGTAACATTGTGGAGAATCCGTGATTTGTGCTCAGTATCCTCAACCTTATGGTGCATCGCCGTCCAGTGAGATACCAGGGGGGCCTGAGTAACATTGTGGAGAATCCGTGATTTGTGCTCAGTAAGGCTTACTGAGCACAAATCACGGATTCTCCACAATGTTACTCAGGCCCCCTTGGTATCTCACTGGACGGCGATGCACCATAAGGTTGAGGATATGAGATGGCGGGTCATATGTAAAGTGATCGGGAGGGATGGTGGGAAAGACCATAAAAAATTGAATCTCATTGAACAGAGACAGATATTTTCTCTGAATACAGTGGAACCATATGGGTTGAATGGGGAGATAGAGTGGATGTCTGTGATTGGTTAGAAGTCTAGCCAATGATCCTCCAGGGGCTGGAACAGTAGGGATATTTAAGGGCTGAGGAGAACGCCGCGGCCATTCTACTCTAGACACTGAATGAGTCGGATGACACGCTGCACCTCGGTAAGGACACTTTGAAATATGTGGTTTTAAGATGAATTGAGTATTTTAAGGGGAAATTGTTAGGATAAAACACACTCTAACGCTCCTCTTTACTATTTATTTTTTAGGGAGACCCTTGACACAGTGCCTGTATGGTGCGAAACATGTTGGGTTAAACTCCCCGGCATTGGCTGGATTTAGCTATGCTATTTAAAGCTAAGTACAATTAAGTACACTTGATTCTTACAGCTAAGATGGTTTTATAGGTACACATAAAAAAGATATAAAAAAAGAATTAAAAAACAAGACTAGCAGATTTAAAATGACTATGAGCGGCCAATGATGAAGTGCCATATAAATCTCGCCGCAGTTAAGAGCTAGCACAGCGGTGGAGTGGTGGGGCTGAGGCATACTCATAATTCATTGAAACGATTTGAAAATACTCCATACCGGTTTCTTTATATGATTATAATACTAACCTTGTCCAAAGCAGACAGATATCAATAGGGTTTCAATATACTTCTACCTTCTGGCCATTAAATATAAAAATTCTGTTAACTTCAGGAGGGTGGGGGGGACACAATTGTTAATCCTAACCTCCCGAGTCCTGAGCACTTCTCTCAGGGCCTCCCTGAAAGAAAATATTTTGACTTTACTTAGTCAAAATATAAGTAGATCAAAAAGGTCGTTGGTGATGAGTAAAAAATGTAGAGGTTGACTGTAATTGCTACCAAAACGAACCATGTTTCAGCCCAAACTGAAACTGCAGCTGAAACTTATTGCTTGGTTTATGCCCAAGCAGAAACCGAAAGCTAAAGTTTGGATGTGTAACTGAACAAATAAGGTCTACTGGAAATTGCCAGCGTTACAGATGGTAGCCCTCTAATAAAGAACAAGTGGGGAGTGGAATAGACCACGCCAACCTTGGGATAGACAATTACATTACATTTGTGATTTTTATTCCGCTGTTACCTTGCGGTTCAAGGTGGATTACAGAAGAGGATTTCTGGACATATCCAGAGGTGTTACAGAGTAGAGCAATCTTTATTTGTATTACTAAACTTAAAACCGTAATACATATAAAATCACATGAAAAAGTCCAATGTATAGAATGTCCTGTGTACCCTGGTTTTGACTTCTCTACGATACCTGCTTACTTTTTATTGGCTTTTAGAATTGTGCAGACGCTTCATCTTTAGTGTGTATTTCCAGCACTGGAGTGACACCTAGTGGACCTATAAACCACACCCCTGAGGCAGGCCTCCATCAGGAGGCTGAAACATGAACCGTTTTGGGTCATTGATTACAAAACTCCAACACAGGACATTCTATACATTGGACTTTTTCATGTGGTTTTATATGTATTATGGTTTGAAGTTTATTAATACAAATAAAGATTGTCTACCCCAAGGTTGACGTGGTCTACCCCACTTGTTCTTTTTTTGTTTGACTTTGTGTGGAGTTTCTGTTCCCTCTCTTTTGTTGTATATTAGCCCTCTAATAAACCCACAGGTGATTATTACTTTCAAGTTTATTGTCATTTTACTATACTGCCAATCAAAGCCATCAAAGAAGTTTACAATATACTATATAATACAAAGTGTATATATATATATATATATATATATATTACATTGCTGTAAATGGAAAAGAGACAAGATAGAACAGATACCTTCCAGTCCAAGGTATAAAAGCTTGACCAGTACTTGTGCTTGAAAATGAATCACTACAGGTTCCTTTCTCAAATAATCTAGCTTCTGCACATCATTAGTTTGATTAAAAATGCTTCATCTTCATTATATTCAAATAAGCTTGGAAATTCCTGAGAATTGTCCAAATAGTATCCAAGCCAGAAAATATATAAAAATAATGAAAAAGACCATATTTTACCTCCAAACAAAATGGCCTCCACACACATGGTCCTTACCTAATGAAAACTGAAACTAAGCCACAGTGCTTTAACAATGGCTGACTTTGCGCTACATTTGAAATGACAATTGATATCCTCTCTGTACAAAATATGACAATTTCTAAGGAGCTTATTGCCCCAAATTTATGAACTTAGGGCTCCTTTTACAAAGCCGTGCTAGTGCCTTAATGCGCAGAATAGCGCGCGCTAAATTGCCGCACAAGCTAGCCGCTACTGCCTCCTTTTGAGCAGGCAGTAGATTTCTGGCTAGCGTGCGCTAATCCTGTACATGCATTAAAACCGTTAGTGCAGCTTTGTAAAAGGAGCCTTTACTGTCCTATTAAACTTTTGTATCAAAAGCATTTATTTGGAACACTCTATTTACCATATAAACTACTATACAAGATCATAATTGCGTTACTTGCAATCACATTTCACGTATACACCATAAAACCCCCCCACAAAAGAATGCAAAACATTACCCCCAATAACTACCTTACAATCTCTTATGGTCTAATCCAGTTTCTCAACTTCTTCAAGCCAAGTACCCCCTAAGTCCAATAAATATCAACCAAGTACCCCTGACCAAGCTCTGCCCCAGATCAACCCAGGTTCCGCTCCTGACCCCACACCCATAATAACAGTACTAATTGTAATGCAATTTCTTCCATCCATTTTTCATATACATACAATATAATCTTAATACATAATGGCAATCACAAAATTAAAAAAAACACAAAGCACACCATATGCAGAAAATTATTAATTATAATCTATATTTGGGGTTTTTTTTCAAAGAGATCAAGGCAGATGACTTTAAAATATGCAATGTCACCTTAGTAACAACTATAGAAAAATTAACAAATATAGTGCAAAATATAGACAGTAGATATAAATTCGCAAAACTGACACATTTTGATCACTAAATTGAAAATAACATTGCTTTTCCTACCTTTACTGTCTGGTGATTTCATGAGTGTCTGGTTGCACTTCCTTCTGACTGTGCATCCAATTTCTTTCTTTCTGTCTCCTGTATACTTCCTCTCCTCCAGACCTCATTCCATTCCCCAACATCTCTCTCTGTCCCTCCATGAGTCCAACTTTTCTTCCTCTCTCCTCCACACTCTTCTCCGCCTCTCTCCTCCATCAGTCTTGAGAGATCCAGGCATCTCTCTCACCCCCTCTACTGTCACATCCAACATTTCTCCCTCGCTAATCCCCCGGATCATGTACAGCATTTTTTCACCACTGCCCACCAACCCCATGCCCATTTCTCCTTCTATCACCCCTCTCCAGCACAATGTCACATCGCTCCCTCCATTACTGTGTCTAACACTCCTCTTCCCTCTACTCTCTCTGATCAATTTTCCTTTCCTCATGTGCCACTAAATTCCCTCTCACTCACACACTCATACCCAACAATTCTCCCTTTCTATTCCCTCCCTCCCAAGTTAGTGCCCCCTTCCTCTCTCTCTTCTGTGTCCCATGTTCATGCCCCCTCCCTTCCATCTGTGTTGAGTTTGTGCCTCCTCCCTCTCCCTGCACATAAGAAGATGCCAATCCGTAGAAGCCGCTGCTTCCCACCCCCTGCCGCATCCGTGGATCCCTCCCTCCCTGCACCCCCCAAAGCCGATCCAGTTCTTATTCGAGCTGCACTCACTCTTTTTGTCTGCAGCAGGGGAGGCACAAGCAGCGATTCACATGCTGCATGTGGCTGACCTACAAGCCCAAGAAGATTTCTGGGTCAGCTACTTACATGCAGTATGTGAATCGCTGCGTGCACTGTCCATACAAGAAGTGCTGCTGAAGACCGAAGGAGCGAGTGCGGCTCGAAGTAGGTGGTAACTGTGTTGGCTTCGGGGGCAGGCAGAGATAATCAGGAAGCGGCTTCAGCGGTGGCATGGGGGGGGCAGGAATGTGGGATTCCTGGCGGCGGCTGCTGCCTCTATTTACTGCTGAAAATTGGAGGCCAGGCCACGTATCCCCAACAAGCGGCCTGCATACCCCCAAGAGTATGCGTACTGCATGTTGAGAAACACTGGTCTAATCAAGGCATGAATGAGCCCCAGTCAGTCTTGCCCATGTCAATTCTACTCTCAAAATGGCTACAATGATCTCATGTGACAGTCTCAATGATCTCTTGTGGCAGTCTCATGAAATTGGTTGCCATGACCTCTAATAGCATTTTGAGAGTAAGGCCAGCATGGACAGGAGCAACTGGGAATCATCCTGCCCTAACTATATCTTTAGAATGCCTGGAATTTTAAGATAGGCCTGAGGGAGGCCCCTAAAGGTGGGCAATGGAGAAAGGCAAATCCATTACGGTGAGAGGGAAGAAGCGAGTGAACAAGATATAAAGGACAAATGTTTGGCTTCCATTAAAAAAAATACATGGTCAGTTTCAGATGAAACCAAAGCCATAATCATAGTTTTAGAGTCAAAACTGAAAACAGGCAGAAAAAGGACTTTGGGCCAGTTTTGGCACTGTAATTGAAACTGAACTCTGTTGGCCTCTAGTAAAAGGAGCAACCTTACAAATTCTGTTCAAGTACCTATACATTTCCTTGCTATGTCCCATCAGTATTTCCAAGGTCTGAAAACTAAAAATAATACTACATGTTATAAGGGACGTTAATTATATACCAAGTTTGGCCGCCCCAAGCTCAACCAACCATTCACAAGTAAAGGGGGAAGGGCACAAATTAAAGTTGCAGTACAGACATCAATATGATGTCATAAGCCATTCTCCATAACGCACAGACTTCAAAAAGAAAAAAATAGTACTTTAATCTATACACAACACACTATTATACACAACTACTTACTGTGTATGGAAACCTGATCATCTTCTATATTCTCACTTGAGTTAGTTAGATTTCACTCTTATGAGAGCGATAGGTGTATCTCAGGACAGTTGATCATGGACAAGATGGTTCACAATGAGTATAGAAAAAAAAAACCTAATACAACTGGCATCTGTAGATTTTGATAGAAAGAGCTGGAAATGGTTATTCATTTCTTAGCTAGCTATGAAGTACTGATATTGTTAGGGTTACCATATGGCTCCAGAAAAAGGAAGATGGATTGAGACAATCCGTCCTCCTTTTTCTGGAGCCATATGGGGTTATTATCACCTAAGACATCCCCATCCTGCTAAAAAACTGGGTTCAAAAAAACTAGATATAAAGGTAAAAGAGAAACACCAGGGCACATTGATCTTAGGTATGTCGGTCCCAAGGAATTACTCTGACTCATGGGGAGAGAGAAGATCCTTATGTCCCAAGAAATTCAATCTGAGATCAAGAAAAATGTGGCAGAAAGATAGTGAAATATTTCACATCATTTTAGATGTCACTGATTTGATCAAAAAGATGCAAGTTTTACAAGTGTTAGCAGTAAAATTGAGAGACTGAGATCATACTCTCCATGCCCTGGCTTAGGGGTGAGGTTCATTCCTGTCATTTGGAGAAATTGCCCCTGAGAGGTAGGGTGAGTTAGTAAAGCCTGCCACCAAGGCAACATTTCCATGGCTAGATTCCCTCATAGATAAGATGCTTTCATTAAAAAATGCTACAGAATGTTTGTTAAAATTAAGATTGTTCACGTTTCCTGTGGTTTTGATCTCTGAAGATCAGAATTGTTCACCCCTCTTATTGGGCGAAAGGTCTAGAATGGACATGAGAACTTCTAATAAAATGTGTCAGCAAAGGAATAGAGAGTGTCCCATCAGGAGACTGAGGAAATGGTGGAAAAATGGAAGAACATAAGAATTGCCGCTGCTGGGGCAGACCATTGGTCCATCGTGTCCAACAATCCACTCCCGCGGTGGCCCTTAGGTCAAAGACAAGAGAATCTCTCAAGATGGCAACTACCATTCAGTATATAAATAACATCCTTTTCTTGGGAAAACTTATAGAACCATCTGACTTCAACTCAGCAACTTGCTAAGTAAAAAAAACTGGCTAGACCCATGTCAAGTCTGACTTCAGACTTGGATATAGAACAGATATTTCTTGTATCCCTGCTTAATGATCTCCACAGAAACTGTGACAGGGGATCCACATCGATTCTACTGTCGCTGGATCTCACAGCGACACTGTGGACGATACTATCACACTTGAACTGCTATTGGAAGTATATCAAGGCATGGTCCAAATCTTAACTGCCAGGCAGGCACCAGTCATTATGTTGAGCAACAGCACATCACCACCTTGGGCAATAAGCTGTGGTGTGCCACAGGGATCCTTACTATTACCTATTTTAATTATTATCTACCTCAGGCTTCTAGCTGATCTACTTGAAGACCCAAAATTCTGTATCTAAGCTGATGTGCAAATAATTGTATCTATTGGGCCAGATCTACTCACAATTGTGAATATAATGACTGACTGTCCAATAGCAACTCAGGAATATTAGTACCTATATCATATCCCCCAAAAAATGTTCAATGTGGATGTAACGTGGTATATCAAGAATCTAAAGAATCACAAAACCACAAATCACTTATTAGAAAAAAAACCGACATGAAAATTTAAAATCATTTAAATAATTTTTTTTTTTAATAATAAAAAAGAGACTTTCAATATTTTATGGAAAGATAAATAAACTGCAAATCTAATCAGACTTCTGAAGGAAGTGGATTCCAGCATTTTGTTGCCTGATAAGGATTACTTGCATAAACATTAACTCCTTTCACTAAAAGAAAACATAACATCAAGTGGTTGTTCTTTCCAAGACTCCTACTGGGGGGGGGAAGGGGAAGAAGATTGTAATAAGGCAGTTCATTTAGCTAGGAGGCAAGGCCATATAGGGTCCTTTTACTAAGGTGCTAGCCGTTTTAATGCGTGCTAAACGCTAACGTATCCATTATATCCTATGGACATGTTAGCGTTTAGCACGCACTAAAATAGCTAAGTAAAAGGACCCCATAATGCTCTAAATGTCAAAATGTAGACCATCGTAAAGACACAACAAATACTGCCTGAACCCAAGAACGGTAAACCAAAATCAGGTACCCAACTTGAAAACACCATTTGGGAAATATTTATTTATTCAATTTTCTATACTGTTCTCGAGAGGAGCTCAGAACGGTTTACATGAATTTATTCCGGTACTCAAGCATTTTTCCCTGTCTGTCCTGGTGGGCTCACAATCTCTCTAATGTACCTGAGGCAATGGGGGGGAGGGGGATTAAGTGACTTGCCCAAGGTCACAAGGAGTAGCATGGTGCTGAGGCTGTAGCTTTAACCACTGCGCCACACTCTCCCCCTCTCTGTGCCACACTCTCCACATAAGATTACAGGTTAGGAATCTTGGCCATCACTTACTTTTTGATCCTGTTAAGAACTGCTGTCACCTGCAGCAACTACTCATATATAACCTCTATGTATATGATGAGTGTGATCAGTGGTCCACGCAGTGATAATGTCACAGCTAGCCTACTGTAATGCCCTGGATATTGTCAAACACACAAAAGAGTTGGCACCAGTTCTAATTAACTTAGAATGCTTCAGCACAACTGATGTAGGGTTGCAGGTGATGTTTAGCTTTATCAAAATGTTTGGTCTGATTGGCCATATGCTTAAGATGGATTATAAAACACAGTTTAAATGCGCCATGCAATCCAGAAAACTTTAAGCTTGAGCTCTCCTTCCATCTCCATCATTAGACAGAAAATATACAAATCAGGTTGTTTAAAAAAATTGACAACTAGGTCTTCAATAGCTTCAAAGCCTTAAGTAGGCTCCTCTACAACAGTGATTCCCAACCCTGTCCTGGAGGAACACCAGGCCAATCGGGTTTTCAGGCTAGCCCTAATGAATATGCATGAGAGAGATTTGCATATGATGGAAGTGATAGGCATGCAAATTTGCTTCATGCATATTCATTAGGGCTAGCCTGAAAACCCAATTGGCCTGGTGTTCCTCCAGGACAGGGTTGGGAACCACTGCTCTACAAATCTCTAATGGTACAGTCCTTCAGGGAGCTCTTCCAAATACTAGGAGCAATCTATTTCAGGTTGACACCAAATGAAATTCTGAAATCTTTAGAATTTTTAAACTTAGCAAAATCTGCTTGTAGAGTTCTATAACATGCAAAGTTGCAATTGACAATATAAAGTGGTGCTAGACCAGGGGGAGGCAATTCCAGTCCTCGAGAGCCGGAGCCAGATCAGGTTTTCAGGATATCCACAATAAATATGCATGAGATAGATTTGCATCTCAAGGAGATAGTGCATGCAAATCCATCTCATACATATTCATTGTGGATATCCTGAAAACTTGACCTGGTTCCGGCTCTCGAGGACTGGAATAGCCTACTCCTGCACTAGACCATGCAAGTACTCAAAGAGTTAAGCCAGGGGTGTCCAAAGTCGGTCCTCGAGGGCCGCAATCCAGTCGGGTTTTCAGGATTTCCCCAATGAATTTGCATGAGATCTATGTGCATGCACTGCTTTCAATGCATATTCATTGGGGAAATCCTGAAAACCCGACTGGATTGCGGCCCTCGAGGACCGACATTGGACACCCCTGAGTTAAGCAAAGCGACTTAAATTCAATCCTGGCCTGAATAAGGACTGAATGTAGAGATCTTAAGAATGGAGTAGCTATTATTCCTAGTTCCTTGTAGGACAATTTAGCAGCTGTATTCTGCAGCAACTGCAGGCTATTCAAAGACCATTTGAATAGACCCAAATAAGAGTATAGAAGATATTGCAATAATCCAGATGGGCTAAAATTACAGCCTAAACACTTACAAAAGGTTCTGCAAGAGAATCTGTCTGAACATCACTCCTGAATCAAATCATAACTCCCAAACTCAACAGTAGACTATGAACAGATTTATACTCACCCCTCCCCCCTTGGGGGCCTAATCTCAGACATAATCCAGCTTTTGCTCACATTCTAAAAACTTCCAGTCCTGGTAAAACTGCCCTTGCCCCACTCACTGCCATTAAAGCAAAGACAGAGGAATGTGGTAAGAGCGGATAGCTTAGCTGGTTTTAAGAAAGGTTTGGACAAGTTCCTGGAAGAAAAGTCCATAGACTGTTATTGAGAAAGACATGGGGGAAGCCACTGCTTGCCCTGGATCGGTAGTAGAGAATGACACAGGGAAAAATTCTGTCCCCATCACCGCCCCGTCAATGGACCACCATCCTCTGCACCGCCCCGTCCCTGCTGTCCCTTTCACTGCCCCGTCCCCTTCACCGCCCCGTCATTGGCCCGCTGTCTCTTTCACCGCCCCGGCCCCGGCCCCGTCTTTAGCGTCTTCTTCTCTCCATCCCCCCACCCCCAGCACCCTTCACGCGGTCCAGCAGCCCCCTCCTGCCGGCCAGCCGTGCATTTCCCTCCTTTTCCCTTACCTTTTCTTCTTAAAATGGCGTTTTCTATAAGCTACGAGCTGTATTACAGCCGGAGCCTTGAAGTCGCATCGGGTTGCCTGCTAGAAGTCTCCTCCGATGCAACCGGAAACAGGAAGTTGCGTCAGAGGAGATTTTTACCAGCAGATAACGCAACGCGACTTCAAGGCTCCGGCTGTAATACAGCTCGTAGCCTTATAGAAATCGCCATTTTAAGAAGAAAAGGTAAGGGAAAAGGAGGGAGGGAGATACATGGACTGACGGCGGGTGAGAGTGGGCTGCTGGTTGGAACGCTCAGTCACCACGCGTTCAAGATTGTTCACTGCCCCGTGCTACCATTCACCGCTCCATGGGGCGGTGAATGGCCTTGTCCCCGAACTTGCGGTGACCATTTTTTTTGGCCACCGTTTTGTCAGGTTACCCGCGGCTAAACGTGGCTAGCCGCGGGTAACCGCCACCGTGTCATTCTCTAATCGGTAGCATGGAACATTGCTACTCCTTGGGTTTTGGCCAGGTACTAGTAACCTGGATTGGCCACTGTGAGAATGGGCTACTGGGCTTGATGGACCATTGGTCTGGCCCAGTAAGGCTATTCTTATGTTCTGAATCTGAGGTGACAAAAGCCTTAATTTTAAAGCCATTGAATATTTTCCCAGATTAGGCCCCGTGTTCTTTACATTTCTCATAACCCTATATGTCCACATTTTCAGAAACAATGAAAACCAATTTCATACAGCTCCCAAAACACTAAACTTAATGCAATCTATTCTTTTGTATAAAAAAAAGGCCTCCTTGCCTACATCCATGATTCTCCTACATTTCAAAATTAACTAAAAGGGTTTCTATACTATAACCACCCTAAGTATGGGATCTAGAATATCAAACTTGAAAAGACAATCCTGTAATTACTTAGCTACCACAGCCTCCAACACCTTCATAAAGAGTACCGGCAACACAGCAGGAATTCACTCAAGACATCCTATCAGCTGTTGAAGATTTCAAAAATCTATGTCAAAATAAATTTTATCCAAGGCCTCTTGAAAAACAAAAAATTATTCTAATGCTAAACTTATAAATAAAGAGAGAGACAACTGCTACCCCCCACCACCCCTTCTTCCAAAACAAACTACTTGCAGGTGAATGTTAAACAGAAGCAGGACAGGTAAATCAAAGGTCAACCAACAATGGTAAATTTCATAGCCAATGTTACTACTGAAGCAGGTATAATACTAAATCAATGTCTCGCAAACTTTCCAGGGCTGCGGCTGGAGGGCATCTGGAAGTGTGCAGACATCAATGCGATGACATCATGTGCATGCGTCATCGATGGCCATGCATGTGCAGAGGCCTTCCAGCTAGGGCCCTGAGCAGCCTGTGGGGGTGGGGTGATGGAAGAGGAGATACTCATAGAGAAGGAGAGGTGCCAGCTGACTGCCTATAGAACGTGCCTCTTGCTGCGAGAGGCACATCCTGTGGGCCAGGGGTGTCAAAATCCCTCCTCAAGGGCCGCAATCCAGTTGGGTTTTCAGGATTTCCCCAATGAATATGCATGAGATCTGTTAGCATACAATGAAAGCAGTGCATGCAAATAGATCTCATGCATAGTCATTGGGGAAATCCTGAAAACCCGACTGGATTGCGGCCCTCGAGGAGGGACTTTAACACCCCTGTTCTAGGCAGTCAGTCAGTGCCTCTCTTCTTCGCCAGCGTCTCGTGACATACCAGGAATCTCACCGCGGCATACAGTTTGCGATACATTGCACTAAATATACGCCAGTGTAAGCCACTGAGAATCCAGTATATCATGAACCAGTTCACTCCCTCAGCTATTTGGATGGCACACCAGATCCTATCCCTATCAATTGTTCATAAATCCTCAGTCTTTACCAGATCACACCCTTCCTACAAAAAGCTGCCCTGGCTACCAGTACACTAAAGGGCCAATGTTAAAATAGATTTTCAAGGCCCTCAGACAAAAAAAAGGAATTAAGGAATATTTCCCTTATATGGCAGGCTAACTCCACCTGGTACATCCCCAGGATACACTGTGTAGGGCAGAATGTTGTCATTTTTTTGAGATGGTGATGCCAGGGAAGGAGTAAGTGGGCACCTTTCTTGTAGAGAACGACAAGGGGATGGGTTCCTGCAGTTAACCACAGGGCAGGGACGGGGGCAAACATTGTCCCCCGTGTCATTCTCTACATTCTTACATTTTAAGACATGGCAGCTAGGCACCACTAGTCAATAGGGATTTAGGAGTGGGGGTGTCAGGTAAAAAGAGTTGGGGAGAGGGAGGGAAGCAGGCTGATGCAGATGTCGTTTTAAAAAAGCCACACCCTTCCTGTCAATGCTAAGCATGCTATTTTAGGATCAGTAATTTCCTAGTGGTACCGTGGTTCTACTTCAAAAATTTCTGCATTGGCAAGGAAACATTTCAAAATGACCTGGTAGCCTTCTAAAGCAGAACTATTTACAGCCATATACTGCAGGGAGCTCCCAGGAGCCCCCTTTTATAACATTCTTCTATAAACGCAGTATAATATTACAAAGTGAGATTTGGTGAAAGCTCCTCAATTTAAAAACCATCACAACAGCATGTTAACTGAATTGTGACTGTCTGCTACATAAAGTTACTTTTGCATAATAGTTAAATCTAGCCGTACATTTAATACTGGTCCCTTAAGAGATAATGGCCATTATTTCAGCAGACAACTTAATCCATTCTACCAGTCACTACCCAACACTACAAAACTAGGGGTCACAGAGCCCTGTACATCTGCAGGAGCCGCTAATAAAGCTTTATTGAGTCTGACCTTCTCACCCTCTTAAAAGTGGTGGGTAACAAGTAATGCATCTTATCAGGGCTTGTTCGATATTGCTAACCTCTGGAGATGAGATGTGAGGGGTGTCTACAGAAACATTAAAAAAAAAAAAGTGCTGACAGGCACAACAGAGATTATGATTAGAAAAGTATGACTAAGAGCTTTGGGTTCTGATTCCTGGGCCTTCATTCACTTTATAAAAACCAAAGCCTGTGATCACCAAGCTATATTCTGCAAACCTAGGGTTACCGTAGTTGCAGAGACAAAATAAAACAAAAGAGACACAATAAATAAAAAAAACTGTTTCTACCTTTGCTGACAAAATATTTAGGCATAGCAAATGTGTAAACGGCTTTAGGTTAATGAACTCACATCAAATCATCTACTGCTACACTGTAAGCCAGTCACTATCTATTTTTCAGAAACTTCAGTATTTGAGTTTGACCAAGTCTGAGGCCCAGGCTTACTTATCAGAAAACTGGGTATGCCTCAACAACATCAGTCGACTTCTGAGATGCATGAGAAAGTCTTTGTATGATGTGCTTAAAACTGTGCTGTAGGAACAAAATTTCCGTGACAGATTCAACCAGCAGGGAAACAAATCAGCAATGCCTTTCTCTCTCTTTAGCACCCCTATTTATCTAGACCAGGGAACTTTTCACCATGAGGGCCGCATTGGGTACTTCAGTACTTTTCAGCAGGCCGTAGTAAAAAAAAAAAAAAAGAGAGAGATAAATCATTGTCTGAATTCAAAAGGGCCTGGGATAGGCTCGTGGGATCTCTCAGAGAGAGAAAGAGATAATGGTTACTGCGGATGGGCAGACTAGATGGGCCATTTGGCCTTTATCTGCCATCATGTTTTTATGTTTCTATATGAGTTTTATTGAAAGTAGAAAATTTTATAAACTAATTACAGAGTATGTGAGATTAAATTATTGTATATTAATGATGGCGAACACTACCAGCAAATTCTCATATTTTCATCACAATTAACCATAACGACTAGTAACGAACTTCCAGATTCAGTTTAAAGATTAGTCACAGCTCCAGAGCTACCTACAATGCCGCAAATTGACACTTGTCAATCAAGGCTGAACAAGTACAAAGAAATACCGCAAAGTATTAAATACAGTTATGAATAATATTAATATTAACAAAATATGGAATATCAATATATTGTGAACACAATTTTAATTAATGCATTTGAAATCTATCAACACCCTGTGGGGGTTGTTTGTGGATTCTCATTGGAAAATTAGTCCAATTGGCACATTTTCGCACAATTTTTCTGTGGGCTAGTTAAAATCACATTGCGGGGCTGATATGGCCCACGGGCTGTACTTTGGAGACTCCTGATCTAGACTGACTAATAGGCCAGAGATAGTTTCTCTCATTATGTGATGGTCATAGGCACATGAAAGTAAGAGGATTTTTTTTCTAATAAAGGATATATCTGAAGAAGTTCAAAAGAAGGAAGCTTCATGCAAACCACAGAAAATGAGCACATGTGAAGCTACTGAGGGAGCTGGATATGGCATTGATAAACCAATTCCAGTTTGTACTGTCTCATACCTTTTTTGCTTATACAACAAGTGTAAGTTAAGTAAACGGTGGCTCTTAAGTCTGAACCAAAACAAATAATCCTAAGAGAAAACTACCCCCCCCGCCCCACACACACACATACTTTTACAAAAGCGTAGTGCAGTTTTTAGCACGGCCACGGTGGTAACAGCTCTGATGCTCATAGAATTCCTATGAGTGTAGAAGCTGTTACCACAACGGCCGGTGCTAAAAACTGTACTACGCCTTTGTAAAAAGGGAAGGGGGGAGATAAATGATAAAAACAAGCCACACAAACTCTCCCATACCCTAGAAATTGAGGGCTGCCTGCACATAAAATATAACAACAAAAAAAAAAAAAAATCACAACTTACTAGAGATCTGCCATACAGCCACAGTTCATTTTCCTGAACTCGTAGTGATAAGCCATTCACCTTGATAAATCAGAGCATTCAATTTGCCAGGATATAGTATTTTGTAGTTCCAGGTTGTACTGCTGTCAATTGCCTCCCTGTGGCAGAACTAAGGAATCTGGGTATTACAAGCATTCCCTGTAAAGTACAATGAATACACCATACTACATTTGTATAGACCTGGTCAGTCCCTCCTTAGAAGAAGAGAAAAATGTAGTGATCCCCCTCTAGTGGTAAATAACTATTACAGCAGAAAGAGACCTATTCAGCTGAGCAAGGAGCAGGTCTTTTTGATCAGTAGAGCTGCTCTGCCTCTAGACCAGACAAGACTGTTTTAGTCTAGACATTCATTTCTTCACAAACCATGGAAGGGGGAGGGGGAGAGATCTGCTAGTGAGCTACAGCTCTTCATAGAAAGTAACAATAGCAGACAAACTACTCCAGAGTTGCATGCATTCTTGTTGGTGGTGTGGCAACGTCCCAGTTTACTCTCCAGCACACCTTTGCTCAGGCTGAACTCAAGAAAAATACCGGTCAGGCAGAACAGTGAAGATTTTTTGGTTCTTACCTTTATGTGCATATTTAGTACAGGCAGTTTTGTCTGCCTGTACAGTTTGCACTGATTATCTCTCAATGCAACATCATCTCATGTTTCAAGAAAGCTGAGTAATGGCCAACATAAGTGAGAAATCACAGGCTTCGGAGCATGATACTGCAGTGAAGCTCATCTCTGGTGCTCCAGAGAACACACGGCCAGTTTACTAGAGATCGGATCCCCTACAGAGCTGGACCCATGCCAGGCAAACTAATCTTACTCACTAGGAGTACAAGATCCTTAAAATCTGACCCTCAAGGACAGGAAAGAAGAACAGAGTGCCTCTGCCTGCTGCAGCTAAACGCTGCATCTTAATATGGATTCCTGAATAGTGTTAGCTCAAGAATAAGGTAGAGATTGACAGGCACACATTTTTTCCCATCTCATTCCGGCAAGTTCTTTTCCTGTCCCTGCCCCATTCTGGCAATAATAATAAACTTTATTCTTGTGTACCGCCCTGCCATAAGTTCTGAGCAGTTCACATAAAGAGGACTATACAATCAGTGAAGCATACAAACAAATATCAGAGAATGCATGAGGTTTCATAAGTTATCATACAATTTTGTCTTTAGTGTCTTCCTAAAAGCGTAATAAGAGTGAGCTTGGAAAATGAGGGGGCTCAACCAAGCTCTGTCCTCATCTGCACAAGCCTCAAACACTTTAAGATCATAAATGTTTGAGGCTTGTGCGGTTGAGGCAGATCTTACAGGGATGGGGACAGTGACAAAACTTGCGGGGACGGGACGTAGAAATTGAATTCCTGTGGGAGCGGGGGAAAAATTTGTCCCCGTGTCATTCTCTAGGGGAAAACAAAATTGAAACTACCCCTCTCAAGCTTCAGCAGGCCTCACTACAGTCACTCACAATCTGTCCTGATATTTGGTTCTGAAATGATTATCCTACCACTGTTGAAAAATCAATAACACTAGTAGATCCTGGTCTTGGGGCTATAGACTAGGTTTGCAGTCAGCTACCGTAATAGTCCTGGCTCAAGATCCATGTATAGCCACTCAAGAACTCCTCGCAACACTTCCACAATTAATAAAGCCCAGATTCTGCATGGATTTCCGACAAACTCCTCAGATCTCAGGAGCATATCTGCTAGGTGCTAGAAAAACACTAAGGCTTGGATTCTCAAAAAGCTGCTGAAAGTTAGTCACTAGCAGGCACGTAGATCACGCCTACCGATGATTTACTTAAGGGTTTATATTGATTCTAAATGGCACGATAGTTGGTAATGCCATTAAAAACCAATTAAAACCTAACCACGATTCAGCAAGGACCCTATGCACCAGATATGTAGGCCTGTAGAACCCCAGCCTACATTTCAAGCACCGAGGGTCCTTGGGAGCTACAATTCTGTAGGTGCTACAATTCTGTAGGTGATTGACATTCGGTAGCCACCTGTTTTGTAAGCGCCTGCCACAACAGGCGCTGCTTATAGAATCAGGGCCTATGGGCCAGATTCTATAAATGGTGCCTATGGTTAGGCTCCCTAATTGAGAATAACTAGCGACACCTAACTTTGGGGTTTGTACACAACTTTTTTTTTTTTTTTTAATTGGTGTGGTAATTGACTATGCCAGTTTTCAGCTAATCAAAAAAAATTAAAATTAGCAATTAAAAGTTCAGCGCCGAACTCGTAGCATAGCTAGTGGCGCCTAAGCGGAGGCACCCTCTGACGCCTAATGATACCTACCTGAACTGTAAGTGTGGTTAGGGGTGGAGAATAGGCACAGTTCACTTAGGCATTGCTAAGCATCTGAGTTAGGTACCAGTAAATTAGGCCTGGTAAAACCTGGCCTAATATACAGGCGCCTACCTCTAGGATGCGTAGTGCTGCCTAAGCATGCCTAGGCATCACTAGGTGGGATTCTATAAGTGGCGCCTAGCAGTTGATTGACAACCACACCAAACAGCACCTACAATGTAGGCGCAATTAGGCGCCATTTATAGAATCTGGCCCTAAACCTTTATATGAGCACATGAGGTCAAAATCTTGACCTCTCAACATTGTTTGGAAACTTTGAGCGACAGCATTTAGCAAGGGGTTTCAAATTCAAAACTGAAAAACACAGCTGTCTCAGATATGTGCATATTGCTGAAAACAAAAGGTTGAAGACAACAAATGAGGTTAGGACTACAAGTTCATAGTAAACACATACTAAAAGCCTGTGGCTGCCATAAGAGGCAGTTGTAGTTTCCATCTAGCTCCAAGTGGTCTTGCATCTACATTCATTTTTAAAGTAAATGCCATCAGAAGCAGACAGTATGGGAGTGAGTATACCTTTTAAAATACAATGCTCTTTACAGAATTGCGCTTAAGGCCTGATTCTATAAATGGCGCCTAAAATCTAGGTGCCAAGTACTGTGGCGCGTAAGGGAAATTCTATAAAAGTTAGGCGCACATTACAGAATCACATCTAGGGGCGTCTAAAGTGGGCTTAGGTGGCGATAGGCGTCCTAACCTCAGGTGCACCATATTTAGGCCAGGATTTTATTGGCCTCAATGAGTGTGCCTAAGTCCAAAACAGGGCCTACATGAAAAACATGCTCATGATCCATCCCTAACCATGCCTACTTTCTGGTAGGTGCCTTGGACTAGGAACCTGCCTGAAAGTAATAGGCGCCTACCACTCTAGACATCTACCATCCAATTAAGTGCAATTTACATCAGTTACCAAATGGTAATTGTTAATTATCGGTGCTGGATAAGCCTTTTAAATAATTAGGTTAGGCACCTAGATCGGCTAGGCGTGCTGATCTGGGAATCTAACTTTAGACGTCATTTATAGAACCAGGGCCTTAGTACTGAATTTTTCCAGCACCGAATTTTGAACACCATAGAATTTCTCCCATGTGTGTACTTTGAACCACCAAGTAACAACACAATTTCAGCCCAGAGAATTTGTTTGTTCGTTTTTTTGTAGCCTTTCAAAAGGTAACAAAGAAAAGCACATCATTTAATGCTAATTTTTTTCTACACTTATAGAGCATACTACACGTAAATCTGTCTGGATTTATAAACGAACACACCATCTGAAAAATAGCTCTTCAAGATGATTCACCCACGGTATCTGTGGTACAGGGCTTGCTCCCCTCAAGGAGAACGGGATAGAAAATGAATGAATTAATTAAATAGGGGTGGTTCCACCAAAGCTGGGTAAGGGACATTGGCAACATTTGCCAACATGTCAAATTTTCAGATCTCTCTAAGGCTTAATGTGCACTAATCGCTAAGGAGCTCTATGGGCATCTCAGCATTTAGTGCACATTAATTCAATTAGCGCCTGCTAAACGTTAGTAAAAGAGGCCCTGTAAATGTGGCATTAAAGAAAACCAGCCCTGGGGTGTCACCTTCTGAAGATCAACATTAATGAGCTGATTAAGAACCCTTCCATGAATGGAAAGGTATCGCCTTCCATCCAGAGGATAAACTATTTCTGTTCCTAAAGAACGTGAATTAAACTAGATGGTAGCATTTTCACTTTTGGCAGTAGAGCTAGACATGAATTTTGTTGAAAAGGTAAGCATTTACAATTAATGCTACATGAATTGACAAAGAAAGGTGAGGTCCTCACAGAAATACAAATGAAGAAAAACCATGGCGACAACCAAGAGGAGGAAAAGAAACAACGATGGAGGCCACCTTGGTTCAAAGCTTTATTGTATAGTCCAAATAGAAATTAAGGCACTCGCAGTGACCCATTAATGCTACATTAATACCAAGAATGCCACATTTTGCCAGGGTCATTTGATTATGATTCCTGGATTTTTGTCTCACAATATTGTGTGTCTCACAATATTGTCACTGCGAGTCACTAATGTAGCATTAATGGGTCACTGCAAGAACTATGGAGGAGAAGTGGCTCTTACAATTATGGCATGATGACCAGATGACATTCAGCTGTTTAAAAATTGTGAGCTACTGGATAAGGAGAGACCAAATCTCAGCAGCAAAGAAATTCTTGAGAACATGCCAGCGAGCTGAGGTCAAATACCAAGAGATGGACAAATTTGTTATAACTCAATCTGGATTACCCTTAGCAGTGTGTTTTTAAATACATGGTAGAAAACAAGGGGCATCCTTTGTTCATTTCATTTGACGCCTGCCTCCTTGGGTTCCTGGAGGATGCCCTTTAGGAGAACAGACCAAGCAGACCCAGTGGCATAGTAAGGGTGGACTGGGGGGGGCAGACCGTCCGGGTACTGCCCTCGTGGGTGAGTCGGCACCGCTCTGTCCCCCCCATGCCACGCCCGTGCTCTTCTTTCCTCCCACCCCCGTACCTCTTTAAATTTTTGCCAGCGCGAGCAACTTCTCAGGTCTCCTAAACTAAACTAACACTTAACTTTATATACCAGGTCTTCAACCAGAGGAAGCTCGACGCGGTTAACAATAAGTTTAAAGATATGCTAAAATACAAGGGGATTAATTTTCAAAGTATTTAGCAAATAAAAAAGTTTATAAAGATTTATGAAAAGATTGGAAAGAGCTGGGACACTTCAAAATTAAAGGAGGTTCATTCCATAATTGTGGAAATTTAAAAGCCAGAGAAAGGCTGAAATTCTTGACTCCTTTAATTCCTTTCCTAGAAGGGAGGGAAAGTTTAAATCGTTGAGTGCCTCTCGCATATGAAAACCTATAGACATTCCATAGAAGAGGAACAAGAGGAATGAAAATATCTTATAAAATTTTAAATATAATACATATACACTTAAACTGGATTCTGAGATAAACCGGGAGCCAATGGAGACTCAAAAGCAAAGGGGTCACGTGGTCAAATTTGCTTTTTCCATAAATCAGCTTTGCAGCCTGGCTCCCCTCTGAAATCACTTCTGGGTCGCCAAATGATTAGGTCCCGATTATCAGCACAAATAGGTTCATTTATCAATTAAATTGCATGTATGCAATTTTGAGCACCAAATATAGAATTAGAGGGGCATAATCGAAAGGGTCTAAGTCTGTTTGCCTCCAACTTGCAAATTATCCAAAGTAAAAAACACCCTATGACACATTTTTGAAAAATAAGTCCAACATTTTTTTGTTTCAAAAATCGTCTAACTATACGTCCTGCCGATCTGATCGTCCAAGTCACTAAATCATCTATCTTTATACCACATTTCCATCCAACTTTTCGTCCAAGTCCAAAATACCTAGGACAAGCCCTGTTGGACGTGGGAGGGGTCTGCAAAGTGATGGACTGAACACCCAGACATGGCACCTAAATAGTGGGGTACCTCACAGGGCACTGCTGTGAACTTCACAAAAAGGGTGTTATGTCTTCTCCTCACTACAACTCCTTCATAGGTCATGGTGAGCCCCCCAAACCACCTCCAGAATCCTCTAGACCCACCTATCTACCACCCTAATAGCCCTTATGGCTGCAGGAGCCACTTATATGTCAGTACAAAAGGGTTTTGGGGTATATAGGGGAGTGCACATGTTTAAGTATCAATGCAGTGATTACAGGGGCTTATGGGCATGTGTCCTCCTCTCTATGGGTCCCTAACCCACCCCCAAGATGACTTCAGCCGCCTCTGTGCTGGACGACTAGGTTTTCCTATGCCAGGCGTCCAGGTGATGATATTCTGGAGCCTGAATTTTAAAGGTGTGAATAATATTTTTATGGGGGTGGGGGTGGGTCGGTGATCACTGGGGTAGTGTGTGGGGGTCTGTATTATGTGTTTGCAGTGCTTATCTGGTGACTTTAAGTGGGTTTTTGTGACTTAGACCATGGTCTAAGTCACAGCGTCTAAGTTCCGTCGATCCCAGCCTGTATAACTTTCGGTTATACATATTATATGACTAAATCTAAGCCAGCCCACGTCCCGCCCAACTCCCACCCTCAACACTCCTCCTGAAACGCCCTGTTTAGCTTTGATCGTTCAGTGGCACTATGAAGGCCTAGGTTGTTTAGAAATACGTCCAAAACCCGTTTTTAGTATCAGCACTTGGACGTATTTGGAAAATGTTCATCCAAGTGCCGACTTAGGCCAGTTTTTGGACGTTTTTCTCTTTTGATTATGAGCCCCTTAGGGTATAAGTACACACACATATAGTAGTAATAATAATTTTATTTTTATATACCACCCTACCATATAGTTCTAGACGGTTCACATATAGTACTAAAAATATACATATAGTAAATAAAAGTACGAAATCTAAAAATGGCTAAAATTATACAATAATTGAATAAAATGCATTCGCAAAAATAGATAGATATTCCTTAAAAAGTACAACTATAAAATAAGTGTGTAAATTTCCAATCAATATTTTGAAACATCAATTTACAAACTTCTCGAATAAATCAGTTTTCAATATTTTCCTAAAGGACATGTATGAATGGGCCTTAGAAATAATAGCACTTAGCCATGAATCCATTTTACCTGCCTGAAAACCAAGCAATTTATCAAAGAATCTCTTGTAGCAACAATGCTTAATAATCGGAAAAACAAATAGGTATTGCCCTCGAGTTGTTCTTTTAGGTTTGTATCTTTTGAAACACAAAGACAAGTAATTAAGAACCATACCAAACAGTACTTTGAAACTGGTGCAACCAAACTTAAACAGTATTCTAGCCTCAAAAGGTAACCAATGCAACTGTTTGTAGGATGAAGTAACATGATCATGTTTTTTCAGCCCAAAAATTAAACGGACTGCCGCATTCTGTATAAGTCTCAGTCTTTTTTGGGATCCCACATATATTATATTGCAATAATCCAGAATGGACAGAATGGATGATTGTACCAATAATCTAAATGATGCCCTATCAAAGAATTTTTTTTATCGTCCGAAGCTTCCACAAAACTATATAACATTTTTTAACTAATAAGTTTGTGTGATCTTCCAATGTTAAATGATGATCCAATATAACGACCAAAATTATAATAGAAGCAGAAATTTGAAAAGTTTATCCATTCAAGTATAGTTCTTTTTGTTTTATAGTGTCAGAAGGACTAGCTAGGAAAAATTTTGATTTTTCCAGATTCAATTTAAGTTTTGCCCTCTTAATCCATTGCTTGATATAGATTAATAATGAAGAAATTCGATTTATTACTTCCCCTGTAAAGTATATAAGTCTGTTAATAAAGTAAATTCATGCATCTAAATGCAGGACTTTACCTTATAAAACGTAGAATACTTGAATTCATTAAGTGTTATGTGTAAATGTTAGCCATGCCTCACCCATGTGCCTCCCCCTATGCCTGCCCTTTGAATTTATGGGCCAAGTGAGCTGCACACTGAAGTTGCAGAATACCACATAGCACTTACACACTAGCTCTGGGGGAAAGCCGGCAGTCATCCAGGAATGGATGGTTTGGTGTGGAGTTTCCTTGAGGGATACTATTGAAGCAGGATATTTAGGGAATTCCAATGGAGGGGTTTCAATAATGGTAAAAGAAAGTCAGGAGTGTTTAAGAGGAAGGCAGCGTAAAGGATGCAAATTATCCCTGACAACTTCTCAGCAGCCTATAGATGCAAGGAGAAAACATAATTTATAGTGTCTGAATACAAATGCTAGAAGCCTATAAAATAAAATAGTATATAGCACTGAATGAAGAGGTAGATGTAATAGATATATCAGAGACCTGGTTGAAGGAGGACATTCAATGGGACACTGGATTACCTGGGTACAAATTATACCACAATGATAGAGTAGATCAAATTGGAGGAACAGACGGGGGTTGCGCTATATGTTAAAGAGGGAATTGAATCAAACAAAATAAGCATTCTGCACAACATAGCAGTGTGGAATCCATATGAATAGAAATTCCATCTGTGAAGGGAAGGAATGTACAGGTGAGGCTATACTACCATCCTTCAGGACAAAATGAGCAGGCAGATGAGAAAATTTTTACAGAGATTAGGAAATCTGACAAATTGGGCAATCTGACAAATTGGGCATTTCAATTGCCACAACATTGACTAGAGAAATGTTACATCAGGGAGTGCTGCTTCTTGGAGCAACTGATCCTGGAACCAAAAAGAGGGGGAGTTATTTTAGACTTGGTATTTAGTGGAATGCATAGTAAGATAGGTAAATGACATAGTAAGAGAGGTAAATGTGTTGGGTCCACTGGGAAACTGTGATCAAAACAGGGTCAAATTTGAACTGATATCTGGAGTGACATCACAAAAGAAATCTACTGTAGAGGCATTTAATTTTCAAAGTTAAAAGGATCGGCAGTAAAGGTTAGGACTTTAAATTAGGCATGGACGTTATTTAAAAATACCATAATAGAAGACCAAACCAGATGTATTCCATGTATTAAGAAAGGTGGGGGGAAAAGTGAGAGCCCCCATGGTTAAAAGGTGAAGTGAAAGAGGCTATTAGAACCAAAATAACATACTTTAAAGAATGGAAAAAAATGATCCAAATGAAGAAAATAAGAAAAGACATATGAAGGGTATTCAATAATTTATCTGCCTCAGTAGGAAATAAAATAGTTTTTTAAAAAATGTTTTATTTTTCAATATAGTCTCCTGATAGCTCCATACACTTCATTCACTTTTCCTGCAATGACTTTAACCCCTTTGAAAAGAATTCTTCTGTTTGACCTTCAAACCAGGATGTCACAGCTTCCTTGACGTCTTTATCACTTGAAAACTGCTGTCCACTGAGAGATTTCTTCAAAACTCGGAACAAGAAATAATCTGAGGGAACCAGGTCAGGACTGTAGGGTGGATGGTTCAGGTGCTGAAACCCACATTCTCGTATAGCAGCCTGTGATTGTTGTGACACGCACCGGTACATTGTCATGAAGAAGCAACACATCTGCTTTGAGGTTTCCTCATCTTTTCTCCTTGATTGACTCCCGCAAAGTGATCATTGTGTTGGAATAATTCTGCCTTGAACTCCAGAAGCAAAAGTCATTCATCATCCCAGAAGACAGTTGCCATGACTTTGCCTGCAGATTTTTCCATCTTTAACTTTTGGGGGGTGGAAGATGACTTATGTTTCTATTGCATGGGCTCCATTTTGGATTCAGGATCTCTGTGATAGACTCAAGTCTCATCTCCAGTTACCAAATGAAAAAAAATTCACTTTGTCTTCAGAAAAGATCTCCAAGTTCTCCTGACAGCACTGGACCGTCGTGGCCTTGGACCACATCTTGCACTAATCTTGGACATGCCCAACTATTCATGAATTATTTTCCAAACTTTACCTGCCAAGACGCCCATTTCTTCAGCTATTTGGAAAACCTTAATTTGTCTCTCTAACAAAATTAAATCCTCGACTTTCTTGCACATCTCTGTGGAAGTTGCTTCCAAAGGCTATCCAGTGTAAGGGTCACCTTCAGTGGACTCTCTACCCCACTTAAACTGCTTGCTCCAAAATTTTACTTTGTAGGATGATGGTACAGACTCACCATAAAATGAAGTCATGTGTTCATGGATCTCCTCTGGCTTTTTCCCTTCTTTTATGAGAAATTTTAGCTCCAAATCTAGTAGTTTCTTACTTGATTCACATGAGGACTCTACTGACACCCTGTCTCTTGGAATGTTAGCTGTGTATGAGTAACCTTGAGACTTGTCACAATATGTACAGACTTGTTCAACACACTTGCTACTTTCATTCATATTCAGGTAGATAAATTATTGAACACCTCTCATAAGCACTGGCAAGTTAGATGCAAAGTGTTGATAAAGAATGATAAAAGGGAATATGAAGAGAAATTTGCCAAAAATTTAAAAACTCATAGTTACAACTTTTTCAGGTACATCAGAAGCAGAAAGCTTGTAAGGGAATATATGGGACCATTGGATGATCAAGGCGCAAAAGGGGTACTCAGAGAAGACAGGGCCATAGTGGAAAGACTGAATGAATTCTTTGCTTCTGTCTTTATGGAAGATGTAAGACACCTACCTGAACCAGAAATTATTTTCAAGAGCAACGATGAAGAGGAACTGAAAAATCTCAGTGACCCTGGAAGACGTACTAAGCCAAATTGGCAAGTTAAAGAGTGATAAATCACCTGGATTGGATGGTATACTTCCCAGGATACTGAAAGAACTCAAACATGAAATTGCTGATCTGCTGTTAGTGATCTGTATCCCATCACTAAAATCATCCGTAGTACCTGAAGATTGGAGGGTGGCCAATGTTATGCTGATTTTTTTAAAAAAGATTCCAGGAGGAAATCAAGGAAATTATAGGCTGTTAAGCTTTATTTCAGTACTGGGCAAAATAGCGGAAACAATTATAAAAAATATAATTATGGAACATGTAAACAAACATGGTTTAATGCGACAGAGTCAGCATGGGTTAACAGCCAAGTGAAGTCTTATCTCACTAATTTGCTTGACTTCTTTGAAGATGTGAATAAATGTGAATAATGGTGAACCAGTTGATGTAGTGCAGTGGTTCCCAATCCTGTCCTGGAGGACCACCAGCCAGTCAGGTTTTCAGGATACCCCTAATGAATATGCATGGGGCAGATTTGCATGCCTGTCACCTCCATTATATGCAAATCTCTCTCATCCATATTCATTAGGGGTATCCCGAAAATCCAACTGGGACAGGGTTGGAACCACTGATGTAGTGTATCTAGGTTTTCAGAAACGTTTTGAGAAAGTTCCTCATGAGAGACTCCTGAGAAAATTAAAGTCATGGAATAGGTGGCAATATTCTGTTGTGAATTAGGAATTACTATTGGACAGAAAACAAAGGGTAGGGTTAAAAGGACATTTTTCTCAATGGAGGAGGGTAAATAGTGACATGTCACAGGGATCTGTATTGGGTGCTATTTAACATATTTATAAATGATCTGGAAATTGGAACAAGTGAGGTGATTAAAATTTGCAGATGACTCAAACTATTCTAAGTTGTCAAAACACATGAGGACTGTGAAAAATTTCAGGAAGATCTTAGGAAATTGGAAGACTGGGCGTCCAAATGGCAGATGAAATTTAATGTGGACAAATTCAAAGTGATGCACATTGGGAAGAATAATCCAATTCATAGTTACCTGATATTAGGGTCCATCTTAGGAGTCAGCTCCCAAGAAAAAGATCTGGGTGTCATTGAAGACACTACACTGAAATCTTTTGCCATGTGTGGCAGTAGTCAAAAAAGGAATTATTAAGAAATGGATAGTAAATAAGACTGAGAATATTAGAATGCTTCTGCATCATTGTATGGTGTACCCCTCGCCTTGAGTATTTGTGCACAGTGTTGGTCACCATATCTCAAAAAGTATATAGTGGAATTATGTAGGGGTATTTCCTTATTTGCACCTGAAGGTTAGGCCTCTCTGACATCATCAAGCTTGAGCCATTGTTTGCAAGAAATCATTCCAGCCTAAACCTTGCAAGAAGAGAAAGAAGAAAACATCTTTGCTTTTTCTTCCTGATGCATTCTGGGTATGTACCAGAACTGTATTCTAGTCAAGGACATCCAGCTATGCCTACATGCTCAGCCTATGTGAATCTTGGGGGAGGAATTGATCCTGTGCTTCTTATCTAACGAAGGCGCCTCTGTTTCATGGCCTGAGCGAGACTCTATACAGAAAGGCTATTCATCTAAGTCAGGGGTGTCCAATGTCGGTCCTCGAGGGCCGCAATCCAGTCGGGTTTTCAGGATTTCCCCAATGAATATGCATGAGATCTATTTGCATGCACTGCTTTCATTGTATGCTAATAGATCTCATACATATTCATTGGGGAAATCCTGAAAACCCGACTGGATTGTGGCCCTCGAAGACTGACATTGGACACCCCTGATCTAAGTTATGTTTCTGGATTGGTCCGGAGAGGTCGTCTGATGAACCAAGTGGAATGTGCCTAATTATTAATAAAGTCTGTGTTAGGATGTGAGGGAGCTCGCATTTTATCATAGGTGTTTTCTGCACATCTTCTATAATAATTAAGACCTGAAAAGTTACCTCCTGTGACTCTCTGCCTGAGAGAGAGAGAGCCGGACTTTTAAACAGATCTGGATTCCATCACATAAAGGAAACCTTTGCTGCCAACCTAATTTACAGCTGTTCCAGTGACTAACGGACTCTTGTTCCTGTACCAAGAGAATTCTTATCTTCAGTGCTGAGTAGAAGACGTCTTCCCTTTCAACTGACCTAATCGGATGGTGAGAATAAGGAACTTATCTATCTTATCAGCTGGGGTTAGATAAAAGAATTCTATTGTGGTTCGGGATAAGGAGATGTAAAGTTACTCGGGGTGATAAACTATATTTTTAGTTGCTGCTAATCAGGAATTATTGTTATAAGGAATTGTTTAGAGTGTAAGAATTAGTTTTACTCATTTATCTAGCAAGTGTGGTGTGATAATTATGTAATGAGATATATATATGTATTCAGAGACATTATGAATAAATAATTAGTTTATTATTTACTGCTAGCTTATGAATTATATTTTTATATTTCTAGTAAAAGTATTTCACATAGCCTGGCTCTCTATTCTTAGTATAAACTGGCAAAATAACGAACCTTGGGTAAGGAGATTATGGTTTCCCCTAGAAAACTAACAGGCACGTATTTGTTTATGTAACTCATTAGTCATCCATAAATATTTCTACAATTAGAAAAGGTTCAAAGAAAAGTGACCAAAATGAAGACCTCATATGAGGAAAGATTAAAGAGGTTGGGATTCTTCAGCTTGGAAAAGAGATTGTTAAGGGGGGATATGACAGAGGTCTACAAAATCCTGCGTGGTGTAGAACGCGTAAAAGTAAATAAATTTTTCACCCTTTCCAGGTGTAGAAAACCCAGGGGACACTCAATGAAATTACATGGGAATACTTTTAATACAAATAAAGGAATTTTTTTTTTTTTACTCAAAAAACAATTAAGTTCTAGAACTCGTTGCCAGAAGAGGTAGTTACAGCGGTTAGCATATCTAGGTTCAAACTTGGGCAGTGGAATGCTTTTTTGTTTGGTGAAACCCAAAAGCTCTGCCATAGATCCTGCCCAAACCCCACCCCTATAATAATAGTACTAACTCTAATGCTATTTCTTCCATTCATTTTTCATATACACATAATATAATCTTATTAACAAAACATAAAAGTAACTACAAAATTAAACTACAGAAAGCACACTGTATGCAGAGGAAATTTGAATTAACTATCATTTATATTCTGAGAGGTCTAGGCAGATGACTTTAAAATATGCCATGTCAGCTCAGTAACTGCTGCAGAAATAAAGATATAGTGCAAAATATAGACAGCAGATATAAATTCTCAAAACTGACACATTTCAAACACTAAATTGAAAATAAAATTATTTTTCCTGCTTTTGTTGTCTGGTGATTTTATTTTTCTAATCATCCTTTCCCAGTTTCGGGTTGAACTTTCTTTTGTCTGTGCTTTTAACTATTTTTCCAGAGCCTTCTTATCTATTTCCTGTTTTTTTCTTCCTTCTTCACTTTCTGCCCTACATCCATCCTTTACATTAACTTTTAACATTTAACTTTCTTCCATTTTTCTGCTTTCTTCTAAAAAATCTATCTACTTTTCCATCTCTGTAATTCCCCACCCATCCCTGTGCACCATCACCTCCCTGTCTCTCCGCCCTTCCCCAGTCATCTCTATGCACTGTCTCCTCCCTCTCTCCCTCCTTCCCCTCCATCCCTGTGCATCATCTCCTCCCTCTCACCCCCTCCCGTAGTCTGACTTCTCTGTCTTCTCTGTCTTCCCCCTTCCCCCCCATATGGTCTACCATCTTTCTCATCTCCTGCCCACAGTCTGGCATCTCTCTCCTCTTCCATGGTCTGGCATTTCTTTCTCCTTTCCTCCTCCTTCCCCTTCCCATGGTCCAACATCTCTCTCTCTCTCCTTCCCTTCCCCCTTCCTGTGGTCTGGTATCCCTCTCCTCTCCTTCCTATAATCTGGCATCTTTCGCTCCTTCTTCCCTTCCCTCTCTTCCCTACTTTAGTCTGGCATCTCTCTGTCTCTCTCCTCCTTCCCTGGTCTCACATCTCTCTCCTCCTTCTCTGGTTTTGCATCTCACTCCTCCTTCCTTCCCTCCCCCATCCCCATGGTCCAACACCTCTCTCATTCCCTTCTCATGGTCTGGTATCTCTCTCCTCTCCTTCCTGCAGCCTAGCATATCTCTCTCCCCTCCTTCTCTTCCATTCCCTGGCCTGGCATCTCTCTCTTCTTCCCTCATCCTTACCCTTTCAGTGGTCTCCTCCCCTCATCCTTAACTTTTCATTTCTCTCTCTCCCTCCTTCCACCACCCTTCTACAGAATCTAACATCTCTCCCTTGATTCATCTCTTCTCCCCCCATTGTAACATTTCTTTCTTTCTTTAATTCGTTTTCCCCAAAGAGCTCAGAATGGGTTACAGGTTAACATACATAATATACAATTAACAGGTTACAATTTACCATAGTTACAGTACAAGTTTTTATCCTAACTTAATACATACTAGGGATCTAATACCAATATACAGTACATAATATACAGTTTACAGGTTAAATGTGCCATAGTTACAGTTCAAGATGTTTCAATACAAGTTTTATCCTAACATGACATATACCGAGGATCTAGTACCAATATACATTATTTGTGATCCATCAGTCGTGGTGGGGGAGTTAGGTGAAGAGGTATGTTTTTATTGCTTTCCTAAAGTTGAGGAAGTCCTTCAAGGGATCTGATCTATGGGGGCAGTATGAAGTGGGAGTAAGAACGTCATTTGGCAGTTTGCAGTTGAAGAGCGCAACCCATCTGTTTCTGAATACAATTCAGACTCCTCTTACTGCAGCCCCTCAATATCTCTCCTCACTTATCTCCCCCTATGCTCCCCCCCCCCCCCCCCAATGAACTCCATTCTGATCTGTGGGGGCAGTCGATTCCAATGGCTCGGTATGAAGTGGGATTAAGACTGTCATTTGACAGTTTGCAGTTCAAGGTCACAACCAGGTGTTTTGAAGCGTATTTGAATACTGCCAGATATTTGTTCCAAAATAGAACATAACACAAAAAACCTCCTCTCATCAATACTGGGCAAGTTTCTCCAATAGTATCTTCATATAACATTTAAAGGCTTTTAAATATTTAAATGTGCTCATAAGCTCTTCAGCAAGGTGCCACAGCAGCGGTACAATGTCGCTGGAAAGGTGCTTGAATTTTAATCATAACACATTGGATGGAGCAAGGATACTTGCTTCTACTGGAGTGGCAAATGTTATGGCTCTACAAAAGTTGTTTAACAGTAGACCACTTATCTGAAAAGGTCAGTTCACGGCTCCAACACAGTCTGTGTTTCGCTATGCTACATCAGGAAGCCAGAAGGATGAGCTTTTTATATTGATTTTATTTGTAGTGTGCAGTGCCTGAGTCCTTTGGTCTACACACTTGATGTTGACAAAAGGCATACAATGCAGCAAAGTAGAAGGGACGGAGTCTGGAGTTGGCTATAGATAAGAAGGGTACAGAAAAGAGTGCCCGGAAGTAGGGGAGAGTATAGGGAGAGAGGAAAGATACCGAGAAGCTGCAGAATAAGTACACTTGTAGATCAGTAAGAGGAGTTTTAACTGTATGTGGTAGCCAATGAAGTGACCTGAGGAGAGAGGTAATGTGGGTATAGTGACATTGATGGAATACGAGGCGTGCAGCAGAGTTCTGAACAGGTTGAAGGGGAAAATGATACTGAGAGGGATGTTGTCTACAGGTTGATGTTTCTAAAATGAAACATTTTATTTTCAATGGCAAACACATATCAGAACTTAGGCCCTCTTTTACTAAGGTGCGCTAACTGATTCGCGCGTGCTAATTGATTTAACGCGCGCTAAATGCTAACGCGTGCTTGTTAGTCTATGGACGCATTAACGTTTAGCGTGCACTAATCGGTTAGCACACCTTAGTAAAAGAGGGGGGTTAATCAAATACTCTTCAATTGAGTTTGAGTCAGGTTAGATATGAATCCAGAGTTTTCAGCTCTTTCATGACCCATTCACATATTCCTGCAAACAAAAGTAATCCAATCTACAGGGGTCTTAATATCTCAAAGCCATCCAAACACCGTTATGATAGTGCTTTACATGCCCTCTGCCCCCAAATGTGTTGAGACTTCAATTACGTTGCGCTAGTGATGTTGTGATATGCCCATCCGTACCAATATGGCTACATTTACTTTAGATGTCAATAAATCTACCAGATCCCATTCATAGCAATGTTAAGACACTGGAAAGGAGATTAGATAAAAAGAGACAGAGAAAGAGGAAAGATATCAAATAAAGTTCAAAAGTAGATTGTGCAAGTGGAACATCAGATGCAAAAAAGTAGCAACCAAAGTCAATTTAATAGCATAATTCAGTTTTTTTTTAGTAGGGCTGCACGTAAATCACAGTTAATGACATGATAAAAAAATAATAATAAGTATGGATAATAAAATTATTTGCCTCCATCCTGCACTTCCCTCCCAAGTTGCTTAGACAGCAGCAGCCACATAGCCACATCTATTTGTTGCCTGCTCCGGAGACTCCCTCCGCCCCCTCTGAGTCAATTTCCTGTTTCCTCAGGGATGCGACAGAACAGTACAAACGGAATCTCTGGAGCAGGCATCAGGCAGCATATAGGCATTGCTCTGCTGCTGTCTAAGCAACTTGGAATCTATTGGGGGGAGGGGTTGATGCAGATAGGAGAGAGAAACTATACATGACTAGGGGGCGAGTGGGAACAGGGGAGCAGAGAGAAGGTGATGTTGATCGGGGGTGGGGGGAGGAGGGGAGGCATGAGACAGGAACAGATGGACATAACAAAAATAAGACATTACCAGGCATCATTTAATCTCATGATTAGACTTTTTAATTGAAATGCAGCCCTATTTTTGGTCTGCAATTCTTCACCCCTGCAGTCAGAGCGATCCCTTCTGTTGAACTCCACTAGGCCTCCATCCTGGATTTTCCTGTGAGAAACTACATACAGTATTGCTACATCCTGATTATGCTTGGCTACAATTTCAATGTGACCAGTCAGTGATAGAAGGCTTCTTGTTAAACTTTTTCTATGATAACAATGTTTCTCACCTCTGGTATGAAACCAGTAGTGGTGGGAGTCACTCCCTAAGGAACGGATAGCACATCTCTTGAGAAATCCCTCTTAAGTAAGATTAGCTAATTATATCAAAAATCAAAAAGGATAATAAAATCTAGAAAGTGTTTGGTTAATAGCTGGGTTTGACATATTTGATTTCCTGACTAACAGGGGACATTAATACATCTTAATGATGTCCCACTTAATATTTTACTGTTAACCCCAGTTATTAGTAACTAGGGGCTAGATTCATGAACCTGCCCAATCGGGCAGGTCCGATGTATTCAGGAAATTTCAATATACAGATGGAGGCGATCGGAGGAACGCCCCCATCTGCCGGTCTGTGCATGCGTCTAGACCCGTCCAGCTGCGACTTTTTTTTTTTTTTTTTTAATCTTTACTGCATGCGCCCTCCTGCTTTCCCCTTCCAAGCCCTGCTCTTGCCGCCCAGACTCTCCTGCTCTCTGCCGCCTTCCCTGCAGTGCAAGACCATGGGTGTAAAGTGGGGCAGCACTGCGGGATGCAGCACCGCTTTAAACCCGCGGGCTCGCACTGCAGGGAAGGCGGCAGAGAGAGCCACAATTTCTCTTCCTGCCTTCTCTTTCTTTCCTGCGCCCTGAAACTTTTCGGTTGTTGGAGCTCAGGGCAGAGAGCAGAGCAGGGACAGGAACCGAATGTTTTTATTCCCCCGGTGCTGCAAACCTCTTCCTACAGATCAGGGCAAAGAGCAGGGCTGGAAGATCAGGGCAAGCAGGCAGGAGACACAGGGCAGAGCAGGGTGGCATTCGGGGTGAGCAGGCAGGAGACACAGGGCAGAGCAGGGCGGCATTCGGGGCGAGCAGGCAGGAGACATGGGGCAGAGCAGGGCAGCATGGGGCAAGCAGGCAGGAGACACGGGCAGAGCAGGGTGGCATTTGGGGTGAGTAGGCAGGAGACAAGAGATCTAGGCAGAGCAGGGCGGCGATTCGGGGCAGAACAGGCAGGAGAGATTGCAGAACAGGGCAGAGAGCAGAACAGAGAGCAGAGCTTCCAGAGTCAGAAAGATGTTTTCGACTGTCCCCAGCAGTCGCTTCTTCAGTTGATTAGCCAGCCCAGTCGGATGTGAAATTTTGTGTTGTGAATCGTGTCCCTGCCTACTTTGCATGCGTTTTACCTCATTTGCATGCACGGATTCGAAGCGGATCGCAGGAGAGGTTAGTGAATAGTGCAGGAGGGAAATCTGGTCGCAAAGGGGTTGCAAACCGATCAGTACACGATCGGTTTGCTTTGTGAATCTAGCCCTAGGTTTCAGTGTATAAAGTAGGACTTGTACTGAAACAGAATAAGTTAGTGGTAACATCACACATCTTAATGATAAGTCACACTGATAACTATGGGGTCCTTTTACTAAATTGTGATAGAAAGTGGCTTTAGCATACATTTATGTGGTTTTGTCAGCATGCTAAGGCCATTTTGACTGCAGCTGGAGAATGGCTGATTTCCATGTTCCCTATTAATGGCCATGCACTAGTATTGCGATTAACACCTAGCCATAAAACAAAAAACAAAAAATTAACATGTGGGCATAACACCTACACCTATTTTGTAGGCAATAAGGCCCTGATTCTTTAGACACCACCCGAAGTTAGGTGCCTAAATCACCATGCCTAGCCGATCTAGGCATCTAACTTAATTTTATTAATTGGCTTAAACCAGCACCCTTAATTGAAAATGCCATGAAATCCCCCCCCCCCCCCCACCAATTCAAAAACCATTAAAAAATTAGGGCTCCTTTTACTAAACCGCAGAACTCCTAAGAGCATCGGAGCATGTACCTCGCAGGCCCACGGTATGAAACTCTTCTGCAGTTCAGTAAAACCCAACATTAATTATCCATATGCACCTAACTCAGTAGGTGCCTATCACTTCGAGGTGGGTGTCTACACTGAGGCACCTACCAGCAAGCAGATATGGTTAGGGGTGGATTTGGGGTATGGTTTGATTTAGGTGCTTGTAGGCACCTAACTTAAGCGTACTCATTTAGGCCAAGAAAACCCTGGCCTAAAAGCAATGGGGCTCATAATCGAAAGAGAAAAACGTCCAAAAACCGGCCTAAGTCAGCACTTAGACGAACATTCACCAAATACGTTCAAGTGCCGATAATAAAAAAGGGTTTTGGATGTATTTCTAATTGACCTAGGCCTTCATAGTGCCGCTGAACGACCAAAGCTAAACGGGGCATTTCGGGAGGAGTGTCGAGGGCAGGAGTTGGGCTGTACATGGGCCGGCTTAGACTTAGGGCTCCTTTTATCAAGGCATGCTACGGGGGTTAGCGCATCGGACATTTCATCACGCACTAACCCCCGGGCAACCTAAAATCTTAACGCCTCGTCAATGGAGGCGTTAGGTACTAGCGCGGCAGGCAGTTTAACGCATGGTATTCCGCATGTTAAACCGCTACTGCGCCTTTGTAAAAGGACCCCTTAGTGGTACAGCATGTATAACTGAAAGTTATACAGCCCGAGATCGCCTCCTGGGCAGAAGACCTGCATTTCTCACTGACTGCTCAACAAGTGCAACAAGTACTAAAAAACATTGGGAAGGTATCCTCCAATGTTCTACATTGGGAATTACAATTTAAGATTGTTCTGCGGCTTTACATCTCCGCTATGTGAGCATCCCAGATGGGTATTACTCCAAACCATAATTGCCCAAAGTGTGCTCAGACCCACGCCTCTTTGGGTCATATGCTTTGGACATGTCCCCGCATCCTACAGTTTTGGCATGGGCTTGGACATTATTCTACAGCTCTCTGGGGCAGGCGATGGTCTCCCACGCCAAGAGCACTCTTTGGTTATTATACAATTGCAATGCCGAAACCTAAAGGGATGACAGCATTTGTGACTAGAGTGTTGCTTATGGGCAAAAAAGCGATATTGGCCAACTGGCTGTCCCAGGACCCACCATCTTATAGTCAATGGAGATGCTTGATGATTGTCCATGCATCTTTGGAGCGGAGACAGGTTGGGGATCTTGACCCAGGCCCAGGCCGTCGCTTCTGTCAGATTTGAGAGCATTTCTGAATGGACCTTACTCCTCAGGCTCACAGCAGACTACTGAATCTATGAGGTAGACCACCTGTTACCTGAGTTCCTGTTGGACTTTACTCCTAGACACGTGTGGGGGGGGGGGGGAGGGATGGGGAGGGATTGGTTTGTGCACATGTGAAAGAATTTGGTTTATTTTATCTTTGCTTTTCTTGCAGTGTATTGAAATTTTGAATAAAAATACTTAAACATACAGCCTGGGGTCGACAGAACTTGGACGTTGTGACTTAGACCATTTAAAACATGGTCTAAGTCACAAAAACCCACCTAAAGTCACCAGATAAGCATTGCAAACACATAAAACAGACCCTCACACACTACCCCAGTGATCACCAAACCCCCCCCATAAAAATATTAATCACACCTTTAAAATTTAGCCTCTAGACCAGGGGTGCCCAACACGTCGATCGCGATCGACCAGTAGCTCAGGAAGGCAACGTGAGTCGATCGCTAGACTCGTGTTGCCGTCCTGATCTACCGGGCCGATCAGCCTTCCTTTGTGTTCTCCCTAGGGCCTTTTAGCTGGGCAGTCCGCCCAGCTGTCATCTGCTGCCGCCGCTGCTGAACATTAAAAAAAAACCCGGCTTGGAGATTTCAGCCCGTGGCGAACTTATGCTCCGGGATCTAACGTGTGCGTGCCGGCTTCTCTTCTCTTCCCTCTGAAACCGGAAGTTATGTCCAGGGGTGGGGGGGAGCCGGCACGCACATGTTGAGAGCCCTGAAGCAAGCGTTCGCTACGGGCTAAGGCGGGAGACAGGTAAGTGAAGCATTTCCTCTTCTTGCTGCCGGATCCTGTCTACTTTCTGTTTCCGCGAAGGCAGGACCCGGCAGCATTTCCCCCAATAGGTCGATCGCGATGCTGGTCGGCCGAAGCAGGGACAGCTTGGGGCAGCGGCGGCTTTCGGGCCTGTTATTGGTGGCGGTTTGGGTCCTGGTCCCCGATGGCAGTTTGGGTCCTGGTCCCCGTTGGCAGTGGCAGTGGCTTGGGGGAGGGCAGGGAGAAAGAAAGAAAAAGGGCAGGCAGGGAGACAGAAGGAAATAAGAGAAACAGAAAAAAAAAAAAGGGAGGCAGAGAGAAAGAAAGGGAAGGGAGAGAAGGAAAAGTTGGGGGAGGGAATGAGGTCTGGAGGAGAGGAAGCATACAGGCTAAAAGAAGGGAAGAAAGATTGGATGCACAGTCAGAAGAAGAAAGTGCAACCAGAGACTCATGAAATCACCAGACAAGGTAGGAAAAATTATTTTATTTTAAATTTAGTGATCAAAATGTGTCTGAATTTATATCTGCTGTCTATATTTTACACTAAGGTCCCCTTTTACTAAACCACAATAGAGATTTCTAGCACAGGGAGCCTTTGAGCGTCGAGAGCAGCGCTGGGCATTCAGTGCAGCTCCCTGCGCTAAAACTGCTATCGTGGTTTAGTAAAAAAGGAGGGGGGTATATTTGTCTATTTTTGTATGGTTGTTACTGAGGTGATAGTGCATAGAGTCATCTGCTTTGACCTCTTTGAAAAACCCTGGAATAGGAATGATAATTAACATTTTCTATGTGTACAAGTGTGCTTTGTGTTTTTTTTAAATTTTATTGTTGGTAGATCATTTTGACTTGGTCATTTTAAAAGTAGCTCGCAAGCCCAAAAAGTGTGGACACCCCTGCTCTAGACCATCATCACCTGGCCGCCTGGCTTAGGACAGCCTAGTCGTCCAGCACAGAGGCAGCTTAAGTCAACTTGGGGGGTGGGTTAAGGACCCATAGAGAGGCGGACCCATGCCCATAAACCCCTGTAATCACTGCATTGATACTTAAACATGTGCACTCCCCTATACACCCCCAAAACCCTTTATTACTGGCATATAAGTGGCTCCTGCAGCCATAAGGGCTAATAGGGTGCTAGATAAGTGGGTCTAGGGGATTCTAGAAGTGGTTTGGGGGGCTCACCATGACCTATAAGGGAGCTGTAGTGAGGAGAAGACATGGCACCCTTTTTGTGAAGTTCACAGCAGTGCCCTGTAAGGTACCCCACTATTTAGGTGCCATGTCTGGGTGTTCAGTCCAGTTCACTTTGCAGACCCCTCCCACGTCCAACAGGGCTTGTTCTAGGAATTTTGGACTTGGACGAAAAGTTGGACAAAAATGTGGTATAAAGATGGACGATTTAGCGACTTGGACGATCAGATCGGCAGGACGTATAGTTAGACGATTTTCGAAAGAAAAAAAATTTTGAGCTATTTTTCGAAAATGTGTCCTAGGCTGTTTTTTACTTTGGACGACTTGTGACTTAGACGAAAACGGACTTAGACGTCCCTTTCGATTATGCCCCTCCACGTGTCTTAGGTGCTGCTAGGCCTGATTCTATAAACAGTGTCTAGCAGATAACTTGACAATTGTGCTCAACAGCGCCTACTATTTAGGCACTATTTATAGACTCAGGCCTAAAGGCCCAAGTGCTAAGCAGTGTCTGGTAATGTAGCTGCACTAACTGATTAGCTCAGAAACACCCATTTCTCCACAGAAAAAAAAAAAACAATTCTAGTGCATGGCTTGCGCACATAGATTAGGAACTTACCACAGGATGCCCAAGCGTGTTCTATGCTAAGCACGCACTAGCTCTTACCGCAGCTTCGTAAAAAGGACCCCTACATCCCTAAAGCAAACAGAGATCCCAGCAAAGCAAGAATGTAAACAAATGGAACATATCCTTTAGAGCAGTGATTCCCAACCCTGTCCTGGAGGAACACCAGGTCAATCGGGTTTTCAGGCTAGCCCTAATGAATATGCATGAGAGAGATTTGCATATGATGGAAGTGATAGGCATGCAAATTTGCTTCATGCATATTCATTAGGGCTAGCCTGAAAACCCAATTGGCCTGGTGTTCCTCCAGGACAGGGTTGGGAACCACTGCTTTAGAGGAGGGAAGATATCTTATTGCAATTTGGCTGAAAAACTACCTGTCCTTCAACAAAGTCTCTGCATCTGTATAAAAAAAAAGGCAAATAATTTTTTATCACCGTTTCCAACTGATGAAATGAACACCTACAGTTCAATGATTGTTAACAGCCACTCTCTAAAACAGAACACTGCATTGCCCCCCCCCAAAAAAAAAAAAAATAAAAAAAAAAATTGCTGAACATTTGCTTCTTAGCTCTCCTTTTATAATTACAGGGAGGGGAAAAAAGTCTTTAGTGAAAGCATTAGACATGATGTCATTTGAAAAGTGCCAGTATTAGAGATTCAGCCAATGCCACAGAATTTGTCAAGTGTTTAATGTGTTAATAAATAAAAAATGTCCTGGGGCAGTGTGCTGTCTTCAGCCACAAGTCTTCTCTTTTTTATTATTATTATTTTTTTTTTAAAGTAAGATGTACACAAAACATTCCTGGCTTTTACAGTTGAACTACATTTAAAGAAAACAAAATCACATTGTCAGATTTCTGATTTTATGCTAAACAGTGCAAGGTGGAGTGGAGGAGTCTCCCCCTCGGGGCACTGTTTGCAAAAGGGTTTGGGGTAGGGGTACACACAAGACTTGGATATTTGTAAAGGGACTGGGGTATAAGGCAGATACCGGGTTCTGCTTAGGGTCACCATATGTCTCCAGAAAAGGGAGGATGGATTGAGGATTTCCAGGTTTTACTTCCATTGCTTTCAATGGAAGTAAAGCACAGATGTCTCTAGACATCCTCCTTACTTCCGTTGCTTTCAATGGAAGTGAAACCGGATATGTCAATCCATCCTCTTTTTTTTGGAGCCATATGATAACCTTAGTTGTGCTGGCCCTCTCCCTCAAAGAGGTAAACCTGGCAGGAGATACCATACTTATCTTGCTTTCAGTTGTGGAGCATGAGCCTGTACTTTACTTCCCTGTCTTCTGGGGGAGGGGAGGGCAGTTTACGTGTTGCAGTGCGGTGCCAGCCCTGGCCCTGTGAGGGAGGGAGATCAGACTTGGATGGGAATGTGGAGAACTATTTTAGCTGAGCTGCGCAGCTGGGCCTTAATTTTTTAAAGATCCACTCTGGGGCCTGAAATCTGTCCTATGTTGCACCTCAGCTGAAGGAATGGAAAAATAAAAGTTTACTGTTTTCACTAACCTGTGCTACTGATATGTCGCAGGTTCTTGAACCCAGTGGTGTACCTAGCATATGTGACACCCGGGGCCCATTATTTTTTGGCATCCCCCCCCCCATCTGTACGAAAAACATGATTTTTAGTAACAAGCCACACGTCACACATGAGTACCTAGGAAAAGGCAGTATCTTACATACTACAGTGAGTAGTACAACATCAATACACCCATTGTAAAACTAAACAAGCCAGACTAGTACAGATCAATCCTACACCGTCAATCCTAACAGAAAACCATGTCTTTCGAACACACAGAACACAGAAAACACCTTCGCCTAGTATGAAATGTCATCAACTAACTAACCCCTCCCCCTTTTACAAAACTGAAGTGTGGATTTTAGCCATGGTAGTAACAGCTCTGACGCTCATGGAATTCTGAGCATCAGAGCTGCTACCACCACGGCTGGCGCTAAAAAACGCTCCACAGTTTTGTAAAAGGGGGGATAAAATAGAAATACATAGACAAAGGTTAAATTGAACCAACAAGAAGCTGGACTCTGCATACAATGCAAAAGCACAGAAACATGTCTCCTAAAGCAATAAATAAATAGAAAATTTTTGTTCTACCTTTGCCTTCTCTGGTTTCTGCTTTCCCCATCTTCTTGTTACTCTCTTCCTGTCTGCCATCTCTCTGCCCCTATATGACATCTTCTCTCCTTCTATGCCCCTTCCAGAAACTGTATGCCTCCCCCTTCCATCTCTCCTTTCACCCCCCCCCCATTGGTCTGGCATCTCTATCCTCTCCTTCCCTCTCCCACACCTCTCTTCTGCAATCCCTTTCTTCCCTCATTTTCCTTTTCAATTTATTTTCTGCATCCATCTAGATTACGTTCTTACTACCCTCTCATCAATTTCCTTTTTTACTGTCTACCTACAGCTCGCCACCTATTTCCCTCAACCCTTCCAGTATCTAACTCTATCCTCTTCCCTCAATCAAGCATTTGCCCTTTTTTCTTTCTCCTCCCCACTTCCTTCCAGCGTCTGCTCCCCCTCCCACTCCACTTCCATTCAGTCTGCCCTCCTCTCCCCCACACTTTCATTCAGTGTCTGTCCCTCCTCTCCTCCACACTTCCATTCAGCGTCTGTCCCTCCTCCCCCACACTTCCATTCAGCGTCTGTCCCTCCTCTCCCCCACACTTCCATTGTCTCTGTCCCCCTCTCTCTACCCCTTCCATCTACTGTTCACCCTCTGTCTCACCCCTTCCATTCTCTGCCCTTTCTGCCCTTTCCATCCAGTGCCCATTCTGCCCACTCTCTCTTCCATATAGTATCTTCCCTCTTTCTATGCTCCTTCCATAAACTGTCTCCTTTGTACATGATTCATTTCAGCCTCACCCCCTCTCCATTTTTCTGTCTCCCTATGCTCTGGAATCTCTCTCTTCTGCTTTCCTTCCTTCCCACTCCACCCCATGGTCTGGCATCTCTATCTCCTTCCCCCATGCCCTGGCATCTCTTTCTCTCCATGCTCTGGCACCTCTTCTCCCTCTGGTCTGGCATTTGTTTCCTGTCTCTCCCCCATGCCCTGGCATATTTCTCCTCTCCTTCCAACTCCCCCTCCCCCTCCATTATCTGGCATCTTCTCTCCTTCCTTTCACTCCCTCCCTCCTTCCTTCCTTTCCCATGGCCTGGCATCTGTCTCCTTCCCCCCCATGCCCTGGCATCTATCCCTCCCCCTCCATGGTCTGGTATCTCCTTTCCTTTCTTCCCTCCAATGGACTTGGCATCTCTTGTTCCTCTCCCTTTTCCTTCTCCCTCCTTCTGTGTCAGCATGCACCCTATCTACCTACTACTCCAATATCCAGAACCTCCTTTTTTCTCCTTATTGCATCCACCCTGTGTCTAGCATTTCCCACCTGTCTTTCTACTCACATCATGTCTGTTTTTTTCCCTTCACCCTACAACCTCCATGTCCAGCATCTTCCTGTGTTCCTTTTTTTCTTCCTTATCTGATTTAGCAGCTTTCTTCCCTTTCCTGAGCCAGCCAACCCACCATCTTCCCACTTCCCATTTCAATACCTCCCCTCTTTTCCCCAACTTAATAGGCCTGAATGATATAGAAGTCCCTCAGAGAGTTCCAGTGCTGCTGCAAGACTGGAGGCGATTCTTAGCTGCCATCAGCCCTGCCTTCGGCTCCGCCAGTAACTGGCGATCGCTTCCCCTCCCACGCTAAAAACTGCCTCCCTCCTTCCCTCCCTACAGCGCCGAAATGGTCAGGGGGGCCGCCAGGTCCAGAATCACCCTCCCTATTCTCAGGGCCGGCATTAGGGGATGGCAAGGGAGCCCCGCGATCCAGGCAGCTCTCTTAGCTGCCATCAGCCCTGCCTACGGCTGCGCCGGTAAAGCAAAACTGGATGGTAAAAGCAAAGAGAGACGCCACGGGACTTTCCCACTTGCCTGCATTGCTCGAAGTTCTGCCGCTCTCGATCTCGCCCCCTCTGAAGTGACTTCCTGTTTTTGAGGGGCGGGATCAAGAGCGGCAGAACTTCGAGCAATGCATGCAAGTGGGAAAGTCCCGCGGCGTCTCTCTTTGCTTTTACCATCCAGTTTAGCTTTACCGGCGCAGCCGAAGGCAGGGCTGATGGCAGCTAAGAGCTGCCTGGATCGCGGGGCCCCCTTGCCATCCCCTAATGCCGGCCCTGAGAATAGGGAGGATGATTCTGGACCTGATGGCCCCCCCTGACCATTTCAGCACTGTAGGGAGGGAAGGAGGGAGGCAGGCTTTAGCGAGGGAGGTGAAGCGATCGCCGATCCCTTGTCCGCTCGCATAGCTTCGGGATGCTGTCCCTAAAAACGGGACATTTCGGCGTCCCAAAGCGGTGGGACGGGACAACGGGTCGGTCGGTCTTCTTAATTAAGAAGGGCATCAGTAAGGATGGAGGGAGCGCGATAGGGACCAGGCCGGCTGTGCACCCCCCCTAAGGCTGCACCCGGGGCGGGCTGCACCCGGGGAGGACCGCCCCCCCCGCCCCCCGCTTGGTACGCCACTGCTTGAACCTCATTATAAGAAGCACAGTGGTGTTCTACCACTGCTTAATAAGTAGAGACCTTAGACTGTAAGACCTATGGGGACAGGGAAATACTCACTGTTCCTGAAATATAACTCAACTTGAGCTACCTCCATGAACACAAACAAAAGACAGTAACTATAACAAAGTATACTCACCAAACACCCATATTTGAACTGAAAAGAACAGACTGACATCTCTGATCCCTTTCCTCCCGAGAGGAGAAAAAGAACCTGCAGCTTGATAGGAAAGATTTCAATTTCTCTGAACTACAGCTGTGCCAAGACTGCTGCTTGATCTTAACAGTAAACAGTATTAATCAAATAAAAAGGCAAAAAATATTGTCCTACAATAGAAATGCCTGAATTAAGAAGTTGTAACGGTGGAAGCACAGTGACCAATGGTGACAAAACACTGGCCAAGAGTTTTTAGATGACCAAATACCACAAAAGGATTTCTGCAAGTCCAGTTAAGGAAATCATGAGGAGAAACTCATAATTATCTATCCAGACCTTTAAACCTATTGCATTGTAGAGATCCTACTGCATGGAGCGTAATATTTTCTGGAGTGTCTGATCAAGCATTTCTGCAACTGACAACTGATACAATAATTAAGGATGCAGTAGTGATGTGTTTCTGAAGGAAGAAACCACAGCAATTATTCATTGGGCTGCTCAAGACTGGTTAGCAACCTAGACATCTGATTAGCTCAGGTAATATCGCTTACCACTTGAAACTGAATCAGCAAGTCTTTGAATCTAAAGCAATGTTTTACACACAGTAAACTCTGACTGGACTGGACTGATACTCATCACCTAAGAAGACTGTGCCCGAATAATGTATGTCAAGCCAGCGTTTCTTATCCCGGTCCTCAGGTTTTCAGGATATCCACAATGAATAGGCATTACTAATTTCAATTTGGTTGCATTTCTTTATAAGGTATTGTTCGGCCTTGCACCTAATTATCTTGTAGATATGTTCACATTTGTAAATTCAAAGCTCTCTCAACACATGCATGCTGTATTTACCTTTCCTTCAGTCAAAGGTTGTCAATATAAAAAAAATATCAATGTTTTCTGCCGTTTCAAGCTGCAATATGGGATAAAGATTTTGAATTCCCTAATAGCAACCTCTGGCTCATATCAGCATTTTAGGAGACAATTGCAAATGTTGCAATTGCAAAGGTTTTTAAGAAATTATTATTAATAATAATAATAATAATAATAATAACTTTATTTTTATATACCGGTTTACAAAAAAAAAAAGAGACTGCATACAAACAGCGGTGATACAGAAAATGATTCAAAGATACATTGACAAGAATATAAAAAACTATACAAATTTATCAAAGAGATAGGTTTTTTTCTGTTTTTCTAAAGGTTGATAAGAAAGTGCATTTGAGATAAATTCAACTGTATATGTGCAGTTTTTTACTTTATTATGTAAACCGCATAGAACTTAATGGTATTGCAGTATAGAAATAAATTTTTGTATCATGTTATGTTATTAAGAGAGATTTGCATACTAAGGAAGCAGTGCATGCAAATCTCTCATACTTATTCATTCTGGATATCCTGAAAAGCCAACCAACTGGGCACATCCCAAGCATTGGGTTGAGAATAGAGGTCTGCATGGGAACGGGGATCGCGCGGGAATCCCCCCTAACCCATGGGACTCCCACGGGGACCCCCCTCTGGCCCACGGGACTCCCACGGGGATGGAAGGCTTTGGAAGCAGGGTTCGTCCATATAATATAATGGACACGTCAGCCTTAGTAAAAGAGGGGGTTTATAAGTTAATTAACTGAACAGAAAACAAAAAAAGGGTTCCACCAAAGAGATTCCACAAGGAAAACAGCAGCGCAAACACAAAAGAAACTGTGGAATAGATGATCCTGTCAGAAATAATTGCTGCTTTTTATGGGGATGGGCGGGGATGGAGGCAATTCCTTGCGGGGATGGGTGGGGACGGAGAGGATCCTGACGGGGACGGGTGGGGATGGAGAGGATCCTGGCGGGGACGGACGGGGATGGGTGGGATTTCTCTCCCCGCGCAACTCTCTAGTTGAGAAGCACTGTACTAAGCCAAGAAGCAAAAAATCCAATATGATTGGCTCTCATACCTGGTCCTGAAGGTTTTTAGGATATCCACAATGAATATTCATGAAAGAAATCTGCATGCAGTGAAGGCAGTACATGCAAATCTCTCTCGTGAATATTCATTGTGGATATCCTGAAACCCTGACTGGCTTCAGGACAAGGTTTGGGAACCACTACACTACAATAAAAGACTTAAAGGGCTGTCTGAAATCCCATGCACGATGCCCCCAGTATTGTAATATGGTACAATTAAATCCATACACACTGCAAACGCACTGTTTATCATATAATTTGTTTCAAAGCCGCATTGGAAATTTAAGAGTTAAATTGGTGAAGTCAGAAAGAAGGAAGGAAGAAAAAAAAAAAGTTATTAGTGACCAGCATGACTTACTAAAATATCAAAGCAAGGAAGTCAACAATCAAAGCTATCAGTTTTGCTAAAGAAAATGAAAGGAGATAAAGGATCACAAAGCCAGAGTGTGCCTAATTTGGGGTTAAAAAAAATATGTTCAGAGTACAATCAGATTCTAACCCAGTGGTGTTCTCTCAAGTCCTCCAACAAGCCAGGTTTTCAGGAGGGAAGGGGTAAAACACGGACCTCACGGACCTCGCAGATCTAAAACCGCATGTCCTTAAAAATCTGATATCCGTGCATTGACAAGCCCGCCTTTTAGCTTGTTTTACCCAGACCCTTATTCCACCGCTTTCCCTGCAGCTCAGGCTCCCGGCTCTGCCTTCCCTAATGGCTAAAGAGGGAGGAGGCGCACCGTGGCTTTTGCTAATTAGCCCGATCATCCTTTCCTCCAGATCTCTCCCTCCACACTAATTCTGAAAGCCCCCGCAATATGACACTAGATGACAAATAGCTGGATGGGGGGGGGGGTTAAAAACTGTATGCAAAGGTCTGTAGTGCATCTGACCTCGTGGACCTCACGGATCTGAACTACACAATGCACATCCTTAAAAATCTGAGGTCCGCGCCACTTTCAATCTCTGGCTCTGACAGACCTCTATGACATTTTAGTCGCTGACAGATCCTAGTGCTTTCCCCTCCCTATGCTGAGACTAAAAGCGGCACAGACCTCAGGACAAAAGTTTTGCCTCTAGTCTCAGCCTAGGGAGGGAAAAGCACTAAGATCCGTCAGAGCTAAAATGTCATAGAGGTCTGTCAGATCCAGAAACTACAAGTGGCACGGACCTCAGATTTTTAAGGACATGCAGTTTTAGATCCGCGAGGTCCGCAAGGTCCGTGGGGTCCACATTTTACCCCTTCCCTTTTCAGGACTCCCCTATTGAATACGCATGGAAAAGATTCACATGGCTGTTATCCCTAATGGATATGAATGAAAGGTTTGCATATAATGGAGATATCATGAAAATTTGAGCTTTTCACTCCCAGACCTGGAAGGCTGTAATGACCAAGGTTTCCTTTTACAAAGCTGCGCTAGCGGTTTTATCGCATATACCGGATTAGCGCATGCTAGCCGGAAATCTACCACCTGCTGAAAAGGAGGCGGTAGCGGCTAGCGCGTACAGAAATTTAGCACGCACTATTCCGTGAGTTAAGGCGCGGCTTTGTAAAAGGAGCCCCAAATTTCTGACCAATAATGACTAATGGTGCGGCATATTCAAAGTCTGCCTCTGTTGCTATTAGGCAAGCAAGTACAATGCCTATGTGCAAAGACAAGGAAGCAAAAATAAATTAATTTGGTAATCCTGTTTACAAGCATTTTTCAAAATATATTCAATGCAAGTAGAAAGCTATGTCCTATATGCAGAACACTTCACCTTATGCAGAACAACTGTCTTGTCAAACGTAAACAGACAACATGCACAGTGTTTTTAAGTAAACGCCATGTTCAAATAATAATCTGACCACAAAAAGTTCTTGTTAATCTCTAATAAAGTTCCCCGTGTACTTCTTTTACTTTCTTGCATGGTCAAGTGCAAACGGGTCATTTTCAAGTTCAAGCCTGAAGCCTACAGACACACAAACCCAAAGTCAAACTGAAAAGCCAGGGAACCACCAAAACAGAACTTTAAGTCTCCACCAAGTTAACAAAACCCCAACTTGTCAGCAAAAAGAATGAAAGACGACTTACCATCATCCATGAAATAAAACCAGGACGGAATTGCTAGCTTCAACTTGTCTGTATCCTATAGTCTGTAGCTTCGCTGGTGGCAAAGAAAAAAATATATATATATAACCCTTCATAAATTGTAATATTTTCACATATTCATTATCTAATTAAAATTAATTGAATATATTATATATATATATTATTATACTGAATATAATTGAATTAATTTGATATATTTAGAATTAAATATTGAATATAATTGCTTTCTTCCAGACTAAGACCAATCTATCACATTTCAATCACCAGTAGAAAAGAATTAGACAGCACCACATAGCCTCACCCCTCCTTTTTTTTTTTTTAATCCCTCTCTCTCTCTCAAGCAATGAGACCCGAGGGTGTTGGGTGGGGGAGGGGTCATTTAATGTCAGCAGTGGGAGGGAGTGGGCATCTCTCCCACTGCCAGGTGGAGTTTGGGGGGGTCATTGCTTGGCAGCAGGAAGGAGTAGGCATCTCTCCCGCTGCCCGAAGTGGGGAGTCGCTTGGGGGTTGCCTGCCTTCAGTGGCTCAATTTGGGGGTTTTTTTGGGGGGAAGGGGTTGTTTTTTGTGTGTGTTTATTCTGCCAATTGCTATCACCAGTAATGGGCACATGCAGATTTAGTAAATCTTTGCGACTCATTTGCATGAGCGTTGTTTGGAGAATGACTCGCTTTTTTAAAATCTCTACAATAACGGCTACGACAGTAGCCCATCGGTTTTTAGCATGGATTTTTTTATAATCTAGCCCTCAGTTTTTGAATGGCCATTAGTTCACTACATTAACTTTGTATGGAAAATCTGAATAAAATCTTGCAGGACTGTCTAGCCTCCAACACAACAGGATTAATGTTGTTGCATGTGATCAAGGACACTGAGCAAGTTGTTACTTGCTTAACAGTATACAGTACTTGCAAACTTTTTGTCTATCTAACTGCCTGCTAGAGGTGAATTGGATACCTTTAGACTCTGGGCTTTGGAAACTGCATAGTCAGTTTCTTTAAAGTTTTAATTATCTCCATGCAAAAAAAAAAAAAAAAAAAAAAGGCAACTGAGATAATCCACTTGCAGTTGATATGGGAAAATTTAGGATATAATAGACAGGGAGACTTTTGTACATTAAACTTTGATTTACAAGATAAAAGCAACTTTTAAATTAAGGGTTTTTCTGCTAGTAGAGCTTATTCTTCTGGGTAGAAGGATTTCCTTGGAAAGTTGTTCCTGTCTACATGCCCATTATCTGGGGTTTTCTTGTTCCACTAACGAGCATTAATCTAAAGAGCTTGTTAATCCTCTGATGTGTGCTGCTGGTCAGAGGTAACAGTTTGAATAAAGCCTCTAATTACTTATCACTGATCATTTATCATTAATCACACTTTTCCCTGGTGTTCTACGACCTGTGCATTTCCGAGGACACTTCAGGAGTGGTGAATAAGGCGTTAGGAAAAGGAGATCCATTATTTTTATCTTAACTTTTGATGGCAGCAACCTGCTTGGAAACTTAAAAAAAAAATCCCAACAAAAGAACGCCATTTCTTTCTGTTTCTCCTAAAAATTAGCTCGCATCATAGAAGTCCTGACTTATTTCCACACTCGGATGGTTATCGCCAAGGAACCTACAGCAAAAGAAGCTCTAACAAATCTTTGTCCTCTAGTTTGCCTGCAAGAATATTTTGAGCTGCGATTCTGAAAAGAGCCAGCCGTGTAGAAACTGATGCAACTGGTCCACCAATTATTAAAATAAGCATTGTATTTAAGCAATAAAATCTTAGGAAAAATTAAGTTCCATGTTATTCACACTCAAAATCTTTAAAAGGCTTTCTCTCTCTCTCTTGTGTGCATGTCTACTACTGCTAATAATATAAATAAGAGTTACCAACAAATCCGTTAAGCTAATAAACTCCTTGTTTAACAAGTTTAACTTTGCTGAGTGATCCTAGCACTCACCTTTGCAGCTTTTTGCAACGCTGTCACAAGTGATCATTTAGGGCTCCTTTTACAAAGGTGCGTTAGGGCCTTAAGGCGCCCAATAGCACAGCGTTAAATTCCCGAGCGCCACTCCCACCTCCTTTTTAGTTCATTGTGTGCATGCGCTAAAAATCCTAGCGCACCTTCGTAAAAGGAGCCCTAACTCCCAGAGCTTTTAAGGCGCGTCATTTCTGTTCGTGACCGACGCTTGCCGCCTCAAGTCTTTCTTTTCAGATTGTAAAGACAATAATAAACCGTGAATTACTCACCATGCCTCTACACACTAAAGGCTGGGCTAGAAAAAAAAGTCAGAGTCAGAACTTGCACCCAAGTCTCGCAGTGGTTCAAAAAAGGAATAAGACCCAGAGGCCCCGGGAAGATCTGGCTTTTTCTTCTTCTTCTTCAAGTGTCACAATCGCACTCTTTTGGCCGGTCCCTTCTTTTCCTCATCTCCCCGGTTACCTACATGATTTTACGGAAGTCTGGCTAAAATGACAAGTTTCTCTCAGTCTTGCAGAGCATAAACGGTGGGAGAAAAGTAAAACGAGCCGGGGGGGGTGGGGGGGGAGGACGATTGAAGAGAGACCAGGGGTGCTCTGAAACACTTTTAACTGCAGGTTGTAGCACAGATCGGGTAAGCCAGTGGGCTTCCGAGAGGCAGACTGCTTTGTCAGCGCTTCTAACCCCACGAACCTTTCAGTATCAAACACTTAATCAAACACATTTACCAGGCTGCAGAATGACGTCATTCCCCAGGGATGTCTAGGTTCAAAATGATGCTAATGCACATACATACCTAGATCTAGCGCTATGTACTATCAGCCCTGGACACTGGACAAGATGCCTTGCAGACAAGATGTACTGAAAACTTTCTCCCACTTTGGTGGGGCTGCCAAGGAAGGGATTCATTCGCTTCTAATACAGGAATTTAAAAGAGGAACTAGAAATACGATAATCTATGTACAAAAAAAAAAAAAAGTTTTAGAAGGTACAGTATAGGTTAAAATCTCCATAAATGTTAAAACAAGCTTGAAGTATAAAAAGGAGCTTTAATATATATATATATTTTTTATTTTTTTAATTTATCTATAAACCGAACTTGTAACATTTAGCTCACCCGCAGTGAGCTGTCAAAAAAAGAGACTGCATCGGATCCCAAAATGACAGGGGAAAAAAAAGCGATCTATAGCTTTTTTTTTTTTTTTTAAAGTCTCCCCCCTATGGATTAGCTATTTTTCTATTATTATTTGAATTAGTATCTTCTTGTTTCTAGTTCATCTGTTGATAAACCAGTAACAGCAGCAGCGCTATACGCAGAAGGCTCTCCGTGGACAGCCCAGGCAGAGAGACCCCCGTGATTTTGACCGGCTCAGTTAAGCAAAGAGAGAAGCAGCAAACAACAAAGTTTTTACAACTTAAAAAAAAAACTGCCTATGAGAACGCAGCAAAAGTTGCACTTTCCCCCCTTTTTCGCTCCAGCTTGCAACAGGCAGTTACCGCAGTACAGACAGGATCACGCATACACCCCCCCCCCCTCCACCCCTTGTCACTTGAGACAACGCGTCTCCCCAAGTGCTCAGACGCTCACCCGCATCTCAGTGCAGACAGTTCGCTCCAGCCCACCCCGAGGAAAACACGGTCATCCCCTGAGACCCCCGAACAGCTTAACAAGGAGGGAGGCTGCAATCTCGTCCTAGAACCCGGGCTGCTTAATGCAACCCCTCCTACAGAAAAATCACGATTTCTCCTCCTTTCCGCTTTCCTTCTCTCCTAAGAATTGCCTACAAACTAATACAGTAGTTATCAGACTCCGGAAGAAAGTGAAGGGAGAATTATAAATGCAACGAAAAGTGATTTCATAGCTGGACCAGTATTTTTAGGAACTTACCAAGCAAGTGTGGAGCAGGACCAGCAGTCAGTGTGAAGGAAACACGTTGGACTGAGAGAAGATTACAATACGTTCTATTTAGAGAAGCATTACATCACCCCATAGTGACGTCACGTGGGATTCCTGAACTTCTAAATCATTGCGGTCTGCTTAGGGGGCGGGGCTGCTTCCGAGGGGGCGGGCGCTCTGGGTCAGTCCTGCCCACTGGAGAGGTCGAGGGCTGTTAAACTGGCGTGTGAGAGGCGGCTGCTACTTAGAGGCAGTTCTGGTCCCAAAGAAAGGCTGCCTATACTAAGAGAGGGGGGGGGGGGGGAGCTATCGCCGGCCCTGCATATGGATCTGGTCCAGCTGGTGCCGCTGTCCCGAAAAGTCTCTGACTCACTCTCCGAATGGAAAGAGGGTGCGTGGAGGCGAGCGAGAAACAAGCAACAGCTTGCAGTGAGTCTCGGGGCTGCTCTGGGCACGGTTTCACGTTCTGTGTATGTATGTCGGTGTGAGTCAACCTGGAAAAATCTCCAGTGTTGTTTTTATAATTTAAAAAAAAGGAACATTTGGGGGATAATGTTGAGGTGCCCCCAGTTCTCGAACCTCTTTTACCTCTCCCTCTCACCTCTCCTCCTGCCAGGAACGGGTGGAGAGTGAGGGGCGCTGCCGCTAAATACTTGGTGCTCTCCTTCCTTCTTTGCTGGTCCGTTTCCTGCAGGAAAGGGAAACTCACATTGGCTTCTGCAGTCCAGTGCATTTGGCTGCACGAGGAGTCACTGTATGTTCAGGTGGGTTTTTTGTTTGTTTTAATTCCCTTCCCTGGTTCACTTCTTCTAGCCGGTGATCATGCCCTTTCCTTGTAAGAAAGTAGTTGTGATTAGCCTTTAAAGGGTTGCCTAAGGGGGGGGGGGGTGAGGAGTGCTGCTGAAAAGTTCTCAGCCCAGCCAAGAAGAAAATGACTTGGAGCTATGAAACTTACAAGTTATTCCACATATTCACCCCTAAGTTCAACACACTTGGCACATCCTGTCTGAAGTTTCTGTAACCCTTTCCAAAAAATACTCTGATATCTGGTCACTGAAATACTGCTCTGCTGCTGCAATCACCTCCAAATCACTCGAAAATTGTCGCCCTTGCAAACTCTTTTTAAGGTTTGGAAAACAGAAAATAGTCAGATGGAGCAAAATCTGGTGAGCAGAGTGGATGGTCTATGCACCCAAGTCCCAACTGTGTCAAAACATCCATGGTTTTGCCAGCCTTCTGAGCAGGTGCATTGTCTTGTAAAAAGAGAACTCCGTTCCATAGCTTCCCTCCTTTTTTCTTTCAATGTGCTTCCTTTAATTGGCACAGCAATTTCTACCAGTATACTCCATTATCGTATATACTCAAATATAAACTGATCCAAATATAAACCGAGGTGGGGGCCCCAAGAAAAAGAGATAAAAAGGATGACTCGCGTATAAACCGAGATTAGAAATTTGGGTGATCCTGGTGAGCCAGTCTACAAAAACTTGACAATACGAGTTTCCACTGCTTTTTTCTAGGCTAAGCAGCATACAATCTATTTTATTTGGGGGGGGGGGGATATTCCCAGATAATTGTGACCTGGATTGGCCACTGCTGGAAACAGAATACTGGGCTTGATAGACCTTCAGTCTGTCCCATTATGGCAACTGTTATGTTCTTAATTAAGAGAATAGGCAGCAAGATCTCTCTTCCCTGGTCTTCCTTCTCAATTTATTTTCTGCATCTTTCTAGATTAAATTCTCTCTTACTATCCAGTTTTCAATGTCCCTCTTTTCATTGTGTCTACCTATAGCTTGCCACCTATTTTCCTCACTCCTTCCAGTATCTCACTAACTCTATCCTCTTCCCACAATTCAGCATGTGCCCTTTTTTCTTTATCCCTTCCTTCCATCCAATATGTGCTCTCTCTTTCCTCTCCCCTTCCATCCAGCATCTGGCCCCACTCTCTCTGCCCTCCCCACTTCATTCCAGTGACTACTTCCCTCTCTCTCCTCCCCACTTACTTCCAATGACTGTCCCCCTCTCTCCACTTCCATTCAGCATTTACTCCCCTCTGTCTCCTCCCACTTCCTTCCAGTGACTGCTCCTCTCTCTGTGTATTCCCCACTTCCATCCAGCGTCTGCTCCCTCCCTTCTCCACTTCCATTCAGCATCTGTTCCTCTCTCACTACCCCCATCTTCCCTCCAGCATCTGTTGTCCCATCCCCCCTTTCTCCACACAATAAGCCTGAAGCATCACTCAACCTCTTCCCCTTGTCGGGCCATCTCACTCCCTCCCTTCCCCTCACCTTAGTGCTCTTCAAAACCAAAGTTTTCATTCTCAGATGTCCCCTGATGCGGCAGCCCTGATACTTTTCCTCTTGACGCGAGCTGCCCAGGCAGAAACAAAAAGTTGGGTCAGAGGAGAAGCGTTGGGGCTGCTGCATCAGGGGCCCTCTGAGAGTGGAAACTTTGGTTTTGAAAAGCACTGTGAAGGTGAGGGAAAGGGAGGGAGATGGCCTGACAAGGGGAAAAAGATGCCCAGACCGCAGGGCCCCCTGGAGCTGTGAGGCACGGGGCAGCTGCCGTTTGCCCTCCCCTGGAGCTGTGGGGCACAGGGCACCTGCCGTTTGCCCTCCCCTAACACTAGCCCTGACACCAGGGCTGTAATCTTCAATAGGACTATGCACCCCATCATAAAGCTCGAAGCCACTATTCTCCATGTAAACAAGCCACCGCCACCCTACTCCATGCATGCCCCACTCCCTGACATCATGCTTACCATTAGTATTGAAAACCTGTTGCTGCTGTCAATGCTGTATTCTGATCTGGTGCAGGGCTTTCAGCATCTGCACATGCTCCAGGCCTGCGTGCTCCCACCTTTTCTGAGAATCTCAGAGGGGGCAGGAGCTGGCAGGCTTTGATCATACGCAGATGCTCAAAGCTCCGCACTGGATCAGAATACAGCATTGACAGCAGCAACAGGTTTCTAGCACTAATGGTAAATGCGATGTTGGGGAGTGGGGCATGCATAGAGGAGAGTGGCGGGGGTTTGTGTACATGGAGGATTGTGGCTTCGAGATTCATCAGTGGGGAGAACGGGGGGGGGGGATCATTCTATTGAAGATTACAGCCCTGGTGGTCATTGGAAGTCGGATGGCTCAAATATAAACCGAGACCACCATCCCCATTTTTGGGCCAAAATCTCAGTTTATATTTGAGTATATACAGTAACTGTTTGTCCCATAGGAAAATAAGTCAGTCTTCACAACACCTTCCTGATCCCAAAACACCGTGATCATGACTTTTCTGCTGACTTTTGGGTCTTGAATTTCTTTGGCCTTAGAGAACCTGGTGCCACCATTACATGGACTGCTATTTTGTCTCAGGATCATAGTGGTGTAACCATGTTTCATCAACAGTAACTAGTTGTTCCAAAAAAGTTGACACTAGCTCACTGAAAATGCTGAAAAATCAACTTGGAAGTGTCCACTCAACATCTTTTCTCATCAGCATTCAAATATTTGGGTCGGCAGTAGCTCGGCGGTTACTTCACTGCATTAGCATTCAAATATTTGGGCATCCACTTGGCTGACAACTTCTGCATACCCAGCTGCTCATGGCTTATACACCCTAGATATCTGTAGTGCCTCGGCAATTTTTTTAGTTAACAGGAAGACTTGTGATTTTCAGTCATTTTAGGATTAGAATCTAAGTACCCCAGATTTTGAAACTGTTTCAAAGAATAGTAAGGAAAGAGAGAGAAACAGGGGCTAAGCATGCCCTCATAGACTTGAGTTTCTGCTATTTTCCAGTATCTTTCTGTGCCAATTATCTGATACCAGCAGCCTGGTTCCACCTTTGTGGAATATGCTCTCCTTTCCCCAGTATGTTGCCAGTTCTTAACAAATCTAAAACCCTTCTCTCTGCATCATCACCTCATCCATGTATTGAGACTCCAGAGTTCTGTCTGTCTCTTGGGTCCTGCACATGGAACAGGGAGCATTTCTGAAAATGCTACCCTAGATTTTCCTACCTAAGAGCCTAAATTTTGCTTCCAGAACCTCCTTACCACAGTTCCGTATGTCATTGGTACCCATATGTACCAAGACAGCAGGTTCCTCCCCAACACTGTCTAAAAATTTATATAGGTAATGCATGCGGTTCGCCACCTTTGCACCAGGTAGGCAAATGACCAAGAGATCCTCACGTCCTGCTCTTGGGAGTGGACGTTGTCAGAATCCATCGTTTATTGTTTTCTTGAGATTTGCAGCAGAGGAAAGAAGCCAGTTGGCGGCTGCTCTTGAAAGGAAGAAAGGGACTCTGTGCTTCAGAGTCTTCTGCTATGCACTGCTGGTGTCTCTTCAGATTATGCCTATGCCTGGCTTCAGGAAAGAGGAGGACTAAAAGGAGTCACTGCTTCATGGGCCTGCACATGTGGCTGAGCTATGTGGGAGTCACCCAATCGGAAAAGAGTTGCTTGCTGTAGGATCTAAGAGGTAGCAGGTATGAAATGGATAAAGAGACTAATTTGGGGTAAACAAAAGTGAGCTGGAGAGTAGTTTGTCTGGGTAGGGTGTGTGTGACCATTGGCATTTGAACTCCATTGAGTGTGAGGAGGGTCTGAAAGAGTGTGAGAGTGAGAGAGACTTCAAATGAGTATGACACACTCAATGAGTGAGGCTTTGCATCTCTGCGTGAAAGGGCAAGACAGTGAGAAACAACTTGAGGAACTGCAGAGTGAATGCATCTGTAGCTGAACAGTAGAAGCCTGAAGTGTACACAGAAGGGTAGAGGAAGCGGGGGAGCTAATGTAAACACTTGAGGAGAGGAGGTCTCATGGTCATAATGGACCTGCAGAAAGACAGTTGTGCAGTGACATTTTGAATAGGTTGTACCAAACTTTATATAAGAATTTCTATCAGCTGAACAATTCGGGGAGAGGTCAGTGATTATGAAGGGTGGGGCTGGTAGAGAGGAAATATGGCTGAAGTAAGAGAAAGGATAGAAATTATTCCAGGGAGGGGTCGTGATATAGCATAGTAATTTTCCCTACTCACATTACCCAGCCATAGTCACTATGCTAAGAGGCTGAGGGGGAGAAAGGCAATTGCACAATAGGGAATGTGATTATGGCAGGCAAGGTGAGAAAATGCACTCGTTTGCCTAGAGCCCATCAAAGGGTTAATTCTTTCCTTGATTAAAGAATAGAATGGGTAACAGAAGAAGGAAACTTGGAAAAAGAAAAAATAAGGAAAGGCTTAATAAATGGGAAAAAAATAAGAGAAATGTTGAAAAAGATCTACAAAGATGCATAAAGGATAAATCCAAGAACAGAAAAGCAACAAATAAATGGCTGCCAAGAACTATAGTAAATAAAGGAAAAATGTCCTTAAATGGCAGACTGGCCCTGTCCAGTGCATCCCAGGATACACCAGGTGGGGCTGGGTGCCACTATTTTCAAGATGGGAGCACTAGAGGCAGAAATGAGTGGGCATTACTTCTGCCTCCTCTAAGGTAATATTTGGGGAGGAGTCAGGTGGGGAGTTGAGGGGAGGGAAGGTGGGTTATGTGTAGGATTACCAGATTTTTGTCCTGAGAAGCCCAGACACATGGCCCCATCCAGTTTCACCTCTAACCATGCCCTGTTCTGCCTCTAGCCCCGCTCCCGCAAGCCTCATCTTTGTTTTCCAACCTCTGGGCCCTCTCTGGAGAGTCTCTGAGCATGCGTGGATATGTGTGACGACATCTACTCATGCTCAGAGGCCCTTTAGACGTGGCCAAGAGATTAGGGCTTTCCAAAACCTGGACAAACTACTAGGTTTGGGAAAGTCCGTCCAAGCACCCAGACAGTTATCTAAAAAGATGACATGTCCGGGTTTTCCCGGATGTCTGGTAACCCTAGTAATATGGAATGGGAAGCTCTAGATACCAGGGATTAGGTTAGAACAGGGGTGCCCAATAGGTCGATCGCGATCGACCGGTAGCTCACCAAGGCAAAGTGAGTCGATCCCAGGACTCACTTTACCTTAGCGATCTATCGAGCCGATCAATCTTCCTCACCCCGACGTCAATTCTGCCATCGGAGAGGAAGTTCGGGCCAGCCAATCGCTGCCTGGCTGGGCGGAACTTCCTCTCCGACGGCAGAATTGACGTCGGGGAGAGGAAGATTGATCGGCCGAAGCAGAGAGAGCATGGTGCGGCGTTGGGGCCTGTTATCCATTGGTGGTGTTTGGGTTCCGTTCCCCGATGGCAGTGGCAGTGGCTTGGGGAAGGGCAGGCAGAAAGAAAGATAGGGGGCAGGCAGGGAGACAGAAGGAAAGAAGAGAAACAGAAAAAAAGAAAGGGGGCATGAAGAGAGAAAGAAAGAAAGGTCAGGGAGAGAGGAAGAAAAAGTTGGGGGAGGGAATGAGGTGTGGAGGAGAGGAAGCATACAGGCTGAAAGAAAGATTGGATGCATAGTCAAAAGAAGAAAGTGCAACCAGAGACTCATGAGATCACCAGACAAGGTAGGAAAAATGATTTTATTTTAAATTTAGTGATCAAAATGTGTCTGAATTTATATCTGCTGTTTATATTTTACAATATGGTCCCCTTTTACTAAACCGCAATAGTGGTTTTTAGCGCAGGGAGCCTATGTGCGTCCAGAGCAGCGCTGGGCATTCAGCGCAGCTCCCTGTGCTAAAAACTGCTATTGTGGTTTAGTAAAAAGGGAGGGGGTGGGTATTTGTCTACTTTTGTATGGTTGTTACTGAGGTGACAGTGCATAGAGTCATCTGCTTTGACCTCTTTGAAAAAACCCCAGAATAGGAATGATAATTAATAATTCTATGCGTACAGTGTGCATTGTGTTTTTTAAAAATTTTATTGTTGGTAGATCATTTTGACTTGGTCATTTTAAAAGAAGCTCGCGAGTCAAAAAAGTGTGGGCACCCCGGGTTAGAAGATAGCAGATGCCATAGACACCGGAGAATTTTTAAAAATTAAGCCAAGGGACAGTGGAGTCAGAGCTGATGGATGTGGAGTGTTGCTATGTTTGTTAAACTTGGGAGGGAGGGAGAAAGGGTGGTAGCGCAGAAAGCTAACAGGACAGCGTGCTCAGGTTGGGCTACTCTGCCCTGGACCTGATAAAACAATTCAGGTAGTAACTGTTTCTTTCCTGTATTGCAGCAGCAAATGTAATGGCCTTATATGCATTCATTTGAATGCAATGCGTGGTCATGTAATGTATGCAAGCTAAACCTATGTGCAACCCTGTTACTGAATTGCTTGGCCAGTAACATGTATGCATACTCTGTGGTAACTGTGTGGCTGAGCTGGCAGTAGCTTTCTGCATCAGCTTATCAGATATTACTTTTGCCTGGTAGATGGAAATTTTTTCCATGGGGCAAGTGACTGCCAGCCCTTGGTGGTACTGACTAAGAAGGTTCTAGGGTCCCCAGATAAAATTGTTAATAACTCCCTTTCTCCTTCCTCTTGAGCTCTAGAAAGGTTCCCCGTTCTTGCTGTCCAGGTGTGTGGGTCTTTTAGTGACAAAAAACAATTTATGTCTGACCTAGTGGTCAAAATAAAAATAACATGGAATTAGACACACCCCACTATTCAGCTGCGATATCCTAAGATTTACATAGTTTATTTTAATTGCTCGTTTTCTTTTTTGCATTTCCTGTCCTTTATGGTTTATGGGGTAAAAAAGCCTCAGGGACTCATAATCGAAAGAGAAAAAAAGTCCAAAAGCCAGCCTAAGTCGGCACTTGAACGAACATTGTCAAAATACGTCCAAGTGCCGATAATAAAAACGGGTTTTGGACGTATTGCTAAACGACCTAGGCCTTCATAGTGCCGCTGAACGACCATCCCTAAACGGGGCATTTCAGGAGGAATGTCGAGGGCGGGACGTGGGCCGGCTTACACTTAGTCGTACTGCATGTATAACCGAAGGTTTTACAGCACAGGATCGACAGAACTTGGACATTGTGACTTAGACCATTTAAAACACCTAAAGTGACCAAATAAGCACTGCAAACACATAATACAGACCCCACACACGCTACCCCAGTGATCACCGACCCCCCCCTAAAAATATTAATCACAACTTGAATATTGTGCCTCCAGAACATCATCACCTGGCAGCCTGGCATAGAAAAGCCTAGTCGTGCTGGACAGAGGCGTCTTAAACCATCTTGGGGGTGGGTTATGGACCTATAGAGAAGTGGACCCATGCCCATAAGCCCCTGTAATCACTGCATTGATATTGAAACATGTGCACTCCCCTATATACCCCGTAAACCCTTTTTTACTAGCATTTAAGTGACTCTTGCAGCCATAAGGGCTATTGGGGTGGTAGATAAGTACGTTTAGGGGAGGTAGTTTGGGGGGCTCACCATGCCCTACAAGGGAGCTGTAGTGAGATGAAGACATGGCACCCTTTTTGTGAAGTTCACAGCAGTGCCCTGTAAGGTACCCCACTATTTAGGTGCCATGTCTGGGTGTTCAGTCCATCACTTTGCAGACCCCTCCCACATCCAACAGTGCTTATTCTAGGCGTTTTTGACTTGGACGAAAATGTGGTATAAAGATGGACAATTTAGCGGCTTGGATGATCAGATCAGCAGGACATATAGTTAGCCGATTTTCGAAATGAAAAAAAATTTGGACGTATTTTGGGAAAATGTGTCTTAAGCTATTTTTTACTTTGGACGACTTGAGACTTGGATGAAAACGGACTTAGACGTTCCTTTCGATTATGCCCCTCTCAGAGTCTGGAGCTAGGTACCCACTCTGGGTTTCAAATGTGATCGTTCACTTTGCTCCTGATAAAGTCATAGGTAAAAAGAAACAAACAAACCCTGAAATCTATTTTTCATATTTTTATCTTTTTCAGTTATTGATATATCGTAGCCCTTATTTCTCACAAGCAATATATTAGTGTAGGATAACCCTTATTCCTTCTTCTTTAATGAATTCATGTTATCAAATAGAGATAAATTATGAAATTTCAGGCAGGTCCCACTAGTTTCAGCCTCAGAGTTTATCGCAATGCACAACACCAGCAGTATAACAGCGTTCTAAACACTTGTCCGTTTTACCAAATCAAAACACTCATCTTAGATTTTCTCTGTCGGTTACTATGTTATCTTTTCTGCTCTTTTTGTTGGTTGTACTGTGGATCCATCGCCATTCCGTTATTGTCTGTTCTCTGTATTGGCTCTATTATGGATCCTCCTCTGCATTGATGCCAACACGGCCAGCGTTTCACAGAAATTTTCAATCCCGCTGCATCAGGGCAAATATCTAGCAGCAACCTATTCCTACCAACAAAGAGGTTTCCATTAGCAGTTTGATATAATTTTGGATTAAATTTACCTATTTTCTCTCTTGTTTACCCCCTCTTTTGCTAAGGCGCACTAGCCGATTTATCACGCGCTAATTTATCACACGCCGATTTAGCATTTAGCACGCGCTAATCATTAGCGTGCGCTAAATTGCTTAGTGTGCCTTAATAAAAGGACACCTCAGTTTTCTATATGACACTGCCAGTTCATTCAGACACCAGCAAAATGGTGCCAATGTGCTTTTAAAGACGCTATTAAAATCACGTTATCTTATCTCTACTGTGATTGTCCTGTTTTGCCAGTTAGTTCAGTCCATTCTCTGTTATTTTCTCATTCATTATATTTCATTATTTTCACCTTTTAGTCACAAAAGATTACTCATTGAAAAATAGAGATAGCAACTTATCTGTGATTTAGCATCTTAATGATTTGAGTACTTTTTATGGTTTCACATCTTCATCCCCTAATAGTTTTCCGATTTCATCCTTCAGAGTTGATCACTATTAGAGTCGTCTAGTGGAAATGTTGCCATTCCATGTTGTCGTTCAAACCATCTGGTGTTAGAGACCCTTCAATCGAAAAATCCATCTCTGCTCCCTCGGGGCTAGAAAGCTTCTGAATTCCCCTCCTCTCCTCCCTTTTGCAACTCGGTCAATGACCAGAACTCTCAAGGCAAAGAAGTCATGCGCTTTTTTTTTTTTTTTTTTTTGTAATAAATTCTTTATTTTTTTTAAAAAAACTTTAACAGTGCATTACAAATAATATAACATTAGAAGATTACATAAAATGCACCACAATACACAAATAGAATAGCAAAAACAACCATTTCCCCCACCCCCTCTCAATTAATGAATGCATTAAATCATATTATTTATTTTATTTATGTATTCAATTTTCTATACCATTCTCCCAGGGAAGCTCAGAACGGTTTACATGCATTTATTCAGGTACTCAAGCAGTTTTCCTTCTCTGTCCCGGCGGGCTCACAATCTATCTAATGCACCTGGGGCAATAGAGGGATTAAGTGACTTGCCCAGGGTCACAAGGAGCAGCGTGGGTTTGAACCCACAAACATAGGGTCCTGAGGCTGTAGCTTTTAACCACTGCGCCACACTCTCCCACGCAGTGGTTAATAGCTACAGCATTATACTCAATTAACTCCTCAAAATATCCTTCCCTCCCCTCCCCCCACCCTGGATGTGTAAGGAAATCTAAGAAAGAAAAATACATTACTAATATTGCGTATTAACAAATGCAGTCAACGGGCTCCATATTTTATTAAATGCATTACTAAAACCCAAGCATCCCACGATCATGCTTTCATATTTGTATGTGTTACACACACTTGTCCACCAGAATGTGTAAAGAAGTCATGCTTTTTATCCATACAATGTTTTCTTAAGTTTCAAGTTGTATTAAAATTTTTGATGTATCGCAATATCATTAATTCAAAGCGATTTACAATTAAAAACGGGGTCTTAATTATGAACTAAAACCAACACAAACGGACCTGATGTGCCAATACATAAGGGAAGTAGGGAGAACTACAATAAGTGGTTAATGTTTTGGTTCTGTGCATTGCGATAGGCTCTGAGGCTGAAACTAGCGGGACCTTCCCGAAATGCATAATTTATCTCTATTTGATAACACAAAATCATTAATTAAGGAATACAGGTCCTACACTAATATATTGCTTGTTAGCAATAAGGGCTAGGATATATCAATAATATATCACTAATAGAAAAATAAGAAAAATAGATTTCGGGGGGGGGGGGGTGTTGCCTATGACTTTATCAGGATGAGTGATCATGTTTGAAACCTAGGGTTCCTTTTACTAAGCTGCGCTAGCGTTTTTAGCCCGTGCTACGTGCCAAAAACTAACGCCAGCTCAATGGTGGCATTAGCGTCTAGTGTGCGCGGCAATTTAGCGCGCGCTAAGTGCGCACTTAAACCGCTAGCACAGCTTAATAAAAGGAGCCCCTAGAGTGGGTACATAGCTCCAGACTCGGAGGCTTTTTTTTACCCCATAAACCATAAATGTCAGGCAATTAAAATAAATTATATAAACCTCAGGATATCGCAACTGAATAGTGGGGTGTGTCTAATTCTATTGTATTTTGGTTTTTTTAGTGATACCATCACAAATACTGAACACATTGAACGGCAGACAAATCCCCAAAAAGCTGAGCAGCAGGGGTAGCCCTGAAGCCTCCACCGGCTTCGGGGAGTCCTGCGGCTCAGTAGATCGGGGCTTCCAGGGAGAGCAGAGTCTGCTGGCTTTTTTTTTTTTTTTTTGTTCATGGGCACAGCTGTCCTGAGTGTGTTGTGTGAGGCACACAACACACACAGGACAGCTACCAGCAGATTGAGACCTGCCAGAAATGTTTTGCCCCATTAAAGGGGGCCATTTCCTTTTGTGCATCACATTGAGAGCTCCTTGCATATGCATTTGCATTGGGTTCATGGTGGCTGCTACAAGGGTCAGTAGCAGCCATGGAGAACCCTTTTGAACATTGACAGGATAACCTTCTGCTGTAGTAAGACTGCTGATGACAAGGAAAGCTTCTGAGCATTGGGGCTTAGTTTGCCCATCAACTCATTGTTGTCACAGTAGAAAAACCTCTTATTCTGCTCTTTTAATTGGACAAGTTTTCAAGGGTTTTTTTTAAAGTTTTTTCAGGATTTTATATACCGCCTATCAAGGTTATCTAAGCGGTTTTACAATCAGGTACTCAAGCATTTTCCCTGTCTGCCCCAGTGGGTTCACAATCTATCTAACGTGCCTGGGGCTATGGAGGATTAAGTGGCTTGCCCAGGGTCACAAGGAGCAGTGCGGGATTTGAACCCACAACCCCAGGGTGCTGAGGTTGTAGCTTCAACCACCGCACCACAGCATTACTGCTGCATAAATTTCTTGCAGTCCGTACACATATTTGGCCACACTAGATGAACCTTCGGCCTTACCCCATTACCACCACCACCACCTCATTCAATTAAATTTCAGGTCCCTAATCTGCTCATTTGCCCCTCCCCAAGTCATCCTGCTTTTAAATATTAAAATTAGTTGCGTGTAGGTGTATATCACACACACAAATAATGGAGTGTCCAAAAGTCATATCAAGGTAAATGAGCTATTTGAAACTGTCCACCCTTCATGCAGGTACGGTATAAGTATGTATTGATAAGTTTGTTTGTTTTTGGGGTTGAGTTGTTTTGGTTTTTTTATTGTTTGTGTTTTTACTTTGATTGCAGAGTTCACCCTTCCCAAAAAGCTGTTTCCATAGGCAACCACCTAGTCTTTGCCTAATGGTTGGGTTGGCCCTGCATGGCTATTTGTTGACATATTTAATGGAAGCCGCGATTTCATAAGCCTGCATGTTCAGAACAAGTTTGACATCACTCAGCAGCTTCTACGTGATTTTTGCTACCTCCATGTAAGTGCCAAGAATTATATGCATAAGAATCATCATCCAGACAATTGCACATAATATAGTAACTAATTAAGGAGTGAAGCCCCCAAATGGAAATTTGCACATTTCAAAAGCAATAGAAATTACCAGAAGGCTTACTAAGCACAATTGACTCCACATGCACTTGTTTCAAGCAGTGGGCCAAAGCAAACACTTTGCTGAAACTTATGGAGGTACAAAAGCTTAGGGGGAAATGTAAAAAAAATAAATAAATATATATATATATATTTCCACTGTACAGTATATTGTGAAATAAACAATTTTTGTGGGGGGGGGGGCTATAAATGCCACTATTTACATATATAGACACCACACAAGATTTCTGAAATTTTTTTTATTCATCTTATAGATTGCTTCTCTCAGGACCGCAGGACAATTTACAGCAGTATACAATAACATAAAAGGAAACATAAAACCACAATTAAAACAAGAACACAGAGTGATTAATCATAAGCTACTGTAAACAACTGTGATTTGCAGAGTTTTCGAAATTAAAAACAAGGCCTTACTCAATTTAATTTTCAGGGAAGTTTATTCTATAGCGTTATATGCATTTTTCATGGTCTCATACTGTCCTATAGGCTTAACATTCCTGAAACTGTTCTAGAATGTATATTTGTATTTTCCTGCGGTTCACCTTTAATGTGCAGCTTTCTTACCGAAATCCTGGCTCCTGAAATAGTAAATATTTTGTCATCTTACTTTGGTGCATTCATTGGCTCATAGATAAAGGGATTGGAACACTCACTTCACTAATAGTTCCCCTCCAAAATCTATTCACATAGAAACATGATGGTAGATAAAGGCCAAATGGCCCATCCAGTCTGCCCATCCATAGCAACCATTATCTCTTCCTCTCTTTAAGAGATACCACGTGCCTATCCCAGGGTTTCTTGAATTCAGACACAGTCTCTATCTCCACCAACACCTCCGGGAGACCGTTCCAAGCATCCACTCATTACTTTATAGGTCACACTCCATGGTAGGGCTACATTTTACTATATTGCAGCTGCAACCAACAGGTGTTGGGTTGGGCTTAGGAAAAGGGTACAGGGGTTGGGACTTAATATACCGCATGTTTGGTTACAATCAAAATGGTTTACATATTTTAGACGGCTACTTATTTTGTACCTCAGACAATGAAGTGTTAAGTGACTGGCCCAGAGTCACAAGGAGCTGCAGTGGGAACTGAACTCGCAACCTCAGGGCGCTGAGGCAAATGCTTTAACCACTAGGCAACTCCTTCACGCCAGGGGAGTGTGCTTGTGTATAAAAGCTGGGGCAGGAGACAAAAAAGTTTGCAACATACCTCCTTCCCCCCAATCCATGCCAATGTGAGGCAAAAGAAGAAAATTAGCACTTCTTCAGCCATTCTAACTTCTCTCCTTGTTGCTTTCACCCACATGTGGCCTGAGAGCAAGGCCTGTGCAGAGGCCCATTGTGGGGCCTCATTTGCATCGAATGTAGAGGTTGTAAAGTGGGGAGCCATATGCAGAATACACAGTTTCTCAGTGGTCTGGGTTTCTTTTTAATAGGGTAAAGACAAATTAGGATCAAGGCTGGAGTTGGCTTTGATGGCAACTCCATAGATTGGGAAGTAGAATTAGTGATGGGTGCCAGGGTTTGGAGCAAGGGAGTATTGGGTGTTGAGCTAAGAAGCATTATGGCAAAGGGGTTCTGGGAGGGGGCTTATCAAGGCTGAGACATGCATTTGTGGGGTTGGGGTGATGTCAGCATGTGCATCAAGTTTAATGCATTTGCAAATAGTGAAGATATACCCAGGCTATCTGCTGGCGCATATAATGCAGATACACTAAATTGTGAAGACGCAAGCTTTGTAATTATAACATCAATTCAAAGCATAAACGTGCTGCTATTGAAGGATTGTTGGGGCCATCAATCGCACTTAACACCACCCAAAGAAAACTGAATCATAAAGACAAAGTGGAGAAAACCAAACCTCAATTACTTGAGGACCAGACTCGCAGAGTGTCCAATAGGGCCCATAAATTCCACTTCGTATGAAAATAAACTTTCAATCAAAGCTTCATTCATTTACAACCTAGCGTCGTTGATGTTGAAATAGCAGTACTATGTGCATGTAAGGTGGACCTATGGAGGAAGAGTGTGCCCTGTGCGCTAACTGCAGACCATTTCCTGCCCATGTCCCCAGCAGCTAGCACACAGCATGTGCCTTTTAACATCTTAATTTTTGAAGTTAAGGTGTAGCAAGAGCAAAAGCTTACCATACTTTAGGAAACATTCCCCTAAAATAGAGCATCTCACTATTTAGTCAAACGTTGGCTTAGATTTATAGTATCCACCCAAAAATCCAGTGCAACCAATAAAACTGTTTAGCAAATATTAACATTAAATAAAAGATGTTATGCAAAATAATTTTTAGTCAATCAAAAGAGCCTTATTCTGCAGTTGCATTTAAACCATATGGGCCCAGTTCAAAACTATGGGGTTCATAATCAAAACTTAAACACGTCTATAAACCTGCCCAAGTTGGCGCTTGGATGACCTAAAAGACAGGTCGTCCAAGTGCTGATAATCAAACCAACTTTCTGGACGTGCCGCGAGACTTTTTATGCCTCTGAATGCCACTGTGCACCCAGAGCTGAAAGGGGTGTATCTGAAGGAGTGGTTAGGGCAGTATGTGGGTGGGATGGGGCTGACCTAGACTTAGTCGTCCTGAAGGGATAATCAAATGTTTTACTGGACGAAACTTAAACATTGCGAGTTAGACAGTGTAAAAGCAGGTATAAGTGCCAAAAAGGTACCGAAGTGACCAGATAACCACTACAGAGACAAAGTAAAGACTTCCACACACTCCCCCAGTGTTCACTGACCCCTCACACCCCCAACAAAGGTCTCCAGAACATCAGCACCTAGTAGAGCTGCCCCAGGTGGGGGATGGGCTAGTGAACCATAGAGAGGAGGACCCAGGTCCATAAGCCACTCTAACCACTTCATTTATGGTGGAACATGTGCACCCCACAAACCCTACTCTACTGTCATATAGGTGCCTCCTGCAGCCATAAGAGCTATTAGGGTTGTTGACAGGTGGGTATAGTGGATTTTGGGGGGCCTCATCATAACCTATAAAGGAGTTCTGGTGAGATGTTTATCTGGTACCCTTTTTGTGAAGTTCACAACAATGCCCTATAAGGTGCCCCACTGCCATGTCTAGGTGGCCAGTCCATTACAAAATTGGCCCCTTCCACATCCATATGGTCTTGTTCTGGATGTTTGGAACTGGACGAAATTTTGGTTGAAAATGTGGTATAAAGATAGATGGCCTGGAAGTCTAGACGAACAATAGCCTGGACGTTCAGATAGATGATTTAAAAAAAAAAAATTCTAGATGTATTTTTCAAAAAATGGGCATTTTCCTACTGCTGACTTTGAGTGTCTAGCGCCATACACCCAAATCGGACTTAGACGTATGTTTTGATTATGCCCCTCCATGTATATTGGTATTAGATCCCTAGTATGTGTCAAATTAGGATAAATCCAGTGCAAATCATAACCTGTTAACTCTATAATATGTATGTTTATCCTGTAACTGGGACTGAAAATGAAGACCTGCTCTCTTATTCTTCAAGCACCACATGGGTTATGGGCTCTAAGGGTGTCAATCAATAGGTGGGAACTCGCTGAAGGCAACTTTTTTTAAGCGAGTTCACCCGGGTTCAATACCACCAGTAGCACAGAGGTGCCCGACAGACATTACCCACTTACATCGCTTTGTACACCCAATGGGCCGGCTTCCTCTAGCTATTATAATTTAATATACTAAAAAAAAAATTTTCTTTTCTTTTTCTTTTTTATAATAAATATCATAGCGAGGAACCGACTATCAGCCCAAATACCCTAGTGTCTTATATCAATCAATCTGAAGAATTTGAAATCACAAATTGAAATCGCATCTAATTTAGCATCATTTCAGAAGTTCCTGTGTGTAAGTCACTCTTATCAATTTTACCATAAATCAAAAAAATGCTCAAGGAACTTATCTTAATCTGCTGACCGCTGTGGTTTTTTACGGTGTGCCAGCCGATCGCCCTACAGAGCCCTACAGAGTTTATCCTGTAACCCATTCGGAGCTCTTTGGGGAAAACAAGATAGAAAACAAATTAAATAAATAAATAAAAATCTGCTTCTATTCTAGTTGAGTGAGTTACAAAAAACCAAACATTCTCCACCCCTGCTCATAAACAAATGCATGTGTCGTACACAATGAGCAACAATCAGAGCATCTTCCTGTTGTTTATTTGAAAAGCATTTATGCTCAGGCCTTCTCAATTAAAAAGGACCTCAAAGTTTTTCCCATATATAATTTGGAAGAGGAACATTCAGTGATACACATTGCAAAGCTGGAAGAGCACATGCAGTTCTGAAGGAGATTGTTAATCCATGTGATATTTGCAATGCTCTTCCTGAACTGAACCATCAATGATATATTTGGTCTTGAAGGCTTGCAACGTAGATAGACATAATCTCTCTTTAAGACTGGCATTAAGATTGGTGCCTGAAACAGAAGCAAGGAGGAATGCGGTGCATAGCACAGGTCAATCTTAAATTAGGCACCATTTATAGAATCGCACCTGGGTTACCATATGACTCCAGAAAAAGGAGGACGGATTGAGGCCTCCGGGTTTTACTTCTGTTGCTTTCAGTGGCAGTAAAACACGGATGTCTCAATCCATCCTCCTTTTTCAGGAGCCATATGGTAACCCTAAACTAGATTTAGACACCAGTAGGCATTAGCATTTAGGCCAAGAAAAGCCTGGCACCCCCTAATTATACCAGAGTTTTATTGGCCTAAATACCAGTGCCTAAGTCCAATTTAGGCACCTACAAGCAAAATGTGCCCATGATCACCCATGATCCACCCTTAACTATACCCACTTTCTGGTAGGTGCCTTGGATTAGGCATCTACCTGAAAGTGGTAGGCGCCTACCATCCAATTAATTTTAATTTTTGCCAATTATGAGTTGCTAATTACTTATCGGCACCATTTAAGCTTTTAAAATAATAACCTAACTTCAGGCACCATTTATAGAATCTGGGCGGTCATGCGTAAGCTATTCCTACATTTGTATCCTGAAAACATTTTATGTGAACAAAAAATGTGCCTGTTTACTTTGGTGCACTAAGCAGTAACTGGGGAATTCTATAAATGGTGCCTAGTTAGATGCTAATTAGATGCTCAACTGAATACCAGAGTTTGTCTGACAAAATGGGTTGAGGCAGAGCGGCACTGCCCCTCCTTTGGGTATCCATCCAAAGGCAACTGCCTACTCTTCTTGTTGGAAAATCTCCCTGGCTGAGCAACTTCACCATGAGATCGAGCCACCTCTTGCTATTGATTTATAACTCGGTCACAATCCATTATCTCCTGCCACTGTTAATGGCAAAATTCCTTGCTTGGTATGTTGTTGTTTTATAGTTACTTATATTCTACTTCTTGGCGTCTCAGGTGCTTCTTTGAGAAGTTTTTATTCTAGCAGCATCTGGTGATTGATTGAGGCTTCAGTGTAAATGTAATAAGAACATAAGAATTGCCACTGCTGGGTCGGACCAGTGGTTCCATCCTGCCTGGCAGTCCGCTCACACGGCGGCCCCCAGGTCAAAGACCAGTGCTCTAAATGAGTCCAGCCTTACCTGCATACATCCCAGTTTAGCAGGAACTTGTCCAGCTTAGTCTTGAAACCTTGGAGGGTTGTATCCCCTATAACAGACTCCAGAAGAGCGTTCCAGTTTGGTGAAGAACTCCTTACGTTTGTACGGAATCTATCCCCTTTCAACTTTAGAGAGTACCCTCTCGTTCTCCCTACCTTGGAGAGGGTGAACAACCTGTCCTTATCTACTATGTCTATCCCCTGAAACTCTGCTAAATAGGAAGTCATTGGACTAGCTAATAAAAGCTTGGTAATCCATAGACTAAACTTACCTATGAACTATTAAGCGTGCTTAGGAGTTGAGACTCTTGGGCGATCTAGAAGGAGCAAGGGAGGCTAAAATAAAGCACCAGGGAGGTCTAGTCAATTTAATTGCTTAAGGGCCTGACTATTCCAGTACATCTTATTAAAGATATCCTCACAGACCTAATCTAAGCATACGGAAAAGGTTACAGCAGTGATGCTTAGAAAAGCCGCCCTTATTTGAAGGCATATTTTCTTACAGCATAATGCTTTAGTAGCCTCTATTGCCACATTCCTTAATGTAACTACGCAGTTCGTTTCAGGGAATGGAATATTGAATAGTATCCAAGGCAGGCTTAACCATTAGGCAAATTAGGTGGACACCTAAGACAGCAGCTTCTGCGAGGCGAAGAGCTGCTGCAGTCAAATAAAAACAGCAGATCCTACAGCCACACAAACTCAATGAACCATCAATGTGTACACAGATGTATAGGAAGGGAAAGAGGCACCCAGGGTGGAAATGCCTGGCATCTCTGCACCATGTGCCCCCCCTCACCCCCACACACACACACATTCTCTGTCATGCTCACTGTGTTCCCCCCCTCCCACTCTGCCCACCACGTACCTCTTCAAATCTTTGCCAGCAGCATGCAACATCTACCTGCTGCTCACACTGGCTTCAGCTCTCCCTCTGACATCACTTCCTGGTCCCGCAACCAGGAAGTGATTTTAGAAGGAGAGCTGAGGTTGGCATCAGCAACAGGTAGGAGATGCCACTCACTGAAGGCAAAGATGAGAAGAGGTTCTGGTACCCCCACCTAAATGTTACCTGGGCCAGTCCACCCTAGAGCCCCCCTCCCACCCATTTGCTATGACACTGCCTGTACTCTTACTTTCAGGTAGAGTGGGCAGTTTTTAAATGGCCATTTTAGCAAGAAATTATCCTTACTGGCGAAAATACCTTCACATTTCTCCAGCTGATCTTAACAAGGACAATCTGCACAAACCTGAAACACCTAACCTAGATTTGGAAAACTCACTCTTTTCCCCACACCTGAAGAGCTACTGAGGGAGGATCTGCTCTGCTAAGGAGGGGAAAAAAATCATCTTTTGGAATATCTTACCTGTTGACATTCAAACTTGGGAAAGGTAAACTTGAATTTCAGTAGATTATATCATTGTAATTCTCTTTTTAGCTCAGCAAAATCAGTTAGGCAATAGTCTCTGTTAGGGTTTAATACAAAACAGTGTTTTAGCCTAGATTAGTACTTTAGGTTGCATTTCAGGGCATAATATTAGATTAGGGCACAAATAGCTGTTAAGGAAAGGCTCAACTGTTAATTTAATTCCCTTTCGTCCACCCCAAGGCAGGGTATTTGATTTATAGGCTCTTCAGCAAACCAGGAGCAGGACATTACTTTGGTAGGATTTTTCTGCCCTTTCTTTATTCTTCCAGGTGTAAGTACTTCTGCATCACAGTATGGCTGGGAAACATCATATCGCCAAAGCTGCTGCTCAGGTTACAATGTCTGTCTCTGTGCAGATAGAAAATGTTACCAAGGCAGAGGGAGTGGTTCCATGTGCAAGCTTTCTTCAACTTGAATCTCTCATGAAGGGAAGTACAAGAACTGAGAGAGGAGGTGGCAAGACTGAGAAGCATCTGTGAGAATGAGAGGTACATGAGGCGTCTAAAGATTTCCAGCAGTGGGAAAGAAGAAGTTATGCTGAGGGAAGACAGTTGGACTCAGATTACAGGACACTGCAAGATTGGTACTGAGACTCCCCCCACCCTTGAACTGAAGAACCAGTATGCTGTCCTGGAAGTGGAGGAGATGAGAGCATCCTAAGGAGAGGAAAGACCAAAGCTTGAATCCAAAAAATTACTGGATCCTTGACCACTAGGAGGCGTAAGGTAATGGTAGCTGGGGATTCCCTTCTGAGGAGTAAGAGTGACAAACCTTTTTGTGAGGCAAGTAAGTAAAAGTAAGAGGAAAAGAAGGCCGCTTTGGTTCTCAAAAGTAATAGCTGAGAAGGTAAGGAATAAGAGGTTAGCTTTCATAAACTACAAAAGATTACAGAAAGAGGAAGACAGGCAAAACTATCTGGAAAAGTTAAGAGAGGCTGGTCAGGAAAGTAAAGATGCAAATGAAAGAAAAAATAGCTGACACGGTAAAACTGGGAGACAACTTTTTTTTAGATATTTTAATGATAGAACGTGCAAAAGTGACTTTGTGAGATTCAAAGGTAAAGGGGAAAAATATGTAGAAGCTGATAAAGAAAAGGCTGAATTGCTTAAACATTTCTGTTCTGTGTTCATGAATTCTGTGTGTCTGAATTCAAGAAAACCTGAGATAGGCACGTGGAATCTCTTCAGAGAGAGAAAGAGATAATGGTTACTGCTAGGGTTGGCGTTAGGGGGGAGCAAACAGGGCAGCTGCCCTGGGCCCCTTGGCTCAAGAGGGCCCCCTGTGAACCGGCGTGTCTTCTCCCTTCTATCCACACTGGTCTCATGCTGACCTGACCTTCCGTCCATAACAAATCCATTTTTGCTGCAGGAGATCTCCAGCCGTGGCAGCCAATCTGAACTCCTGCCTACGGCTCCCTTCCCTGTTTTCTTTTGCCCTGTTCCTCCCAGGCAGAAACCAGAAGTTGCGTCATTCATGGAACATGGCAAAAGGAAAGCAGGGAGGGGAAATGTAAGCAGCGCTTCAGATAGGCTGCCATGGCTGAAAGTCCCCTGCAGCAAAAATGGATTTTTCAGCATTGGAAGGTAAGAGCAACATCAGACTGGCGTGGATAGAAGCAGGAAGACATACGGGTGAGGAAATCCCCGTTACTAGCTGTAATTTTTTTTAAGTAGAAAGGGGGATGGGGGCAGTTAAAAGAAGTGCCAGACTGAGTGTGGGAGTAGGTAAAGGGGAAGAGCTTATGGGACTGGAAACAGAGGAGGAGGGAGGGGGAGGGAGAGATGGTGGGCAGTGATCTGAAAGGAGAGAAGAGAAACAGAGAAGTTGGATATGGGATGGGGTGGAGTGAAGGAAGGTGAAAGATACTTGGAGAGGACTGTTGGGAAGAGAAAGGGAGAGATTGTGAACCTGAGGAGGGAGGGAAAGATAGGGGGAGGCTAGTTGGGAAGAGAAAGGGAGAGATGGTGGATCTGGGGATGGAAAGAAGGGAGAGAGGGAGAAACGTTAGGTCTGGGGATGGAAGGGAGAGAGAGATGCAACATCTCTTTTCCTCCAACCCATTGTTCAGCATTAAGGGGGTAAGGGAAGAACACAACAGTATAAAAGAGAGGGAGCAAAATGTTGGACCATGGGGAAAGAGGAAGAGAGTTGAGCTCATGGGAAAGGGAAAAAAAATCAATATGTTGGAGACAGGCATAGTGATGGAAATGGAGCAAGAGAGGAGAAAAAAAATGAATAACAGACACTGCAAGGAGAATTAGTAAAAGATAGACAAAAAGAGAAACTGGGACCAAGATGATGGAAAAACAAAATGTCCAGACACCAAGGTAGAAAAAAGTGTTTCATTTTGAATGTATTAACTGGAATATGTTATCTTTGGGATATGTGCATCACAAATATTTTTTTATTGTAGGCAGTGGCATAGCCATGCAGCTGATTTGTGGGGAGCCCAAAATGGGTGGAAGGGCACCAAATTTTCTCCCCACTTGAATGCAAAATATAAATACCTGAGCTGGTGGAGATCCCCAAGCCCTGGCAAGTGAAGAGCTCTTCCTCCAGTCTGGCAACCAGAAGTCTCCAAACTTTGCAGCTAGTTGCAGTATCCTCAAGCTGCCACTTTTTTCATGCACACATGAGAGCCGGGGGGGGGGTATGGGGGGGCAGTAGCTCTGTAATACTGCTGCCAGCTACAGAACTTTGAAAGTTCTGGTCACTCAACCTGAGGAGGGGAAGGATGTGGTCATCAGCTGATGGTGCATGGAGATCTCCACCAGCTACATCAAGGAAGATGTTCATTTTGAGGAAGCCTAAGCTCAAAGTGTGAGGCCCAGCCCCTTCTCATGGTTATGCTACTGATTGTGTTCAGTACAAAATGAAGTAGTTACAGAGTTAATTTATTGGGTTTCCAGTTCAGTTTTGGTATTCATATTTCTAATTTGTGATCCATTGTTCTGTATTTTTTGAAGGTCTGTCTGTTTTGTGTTTGAAGAAGTCATTTAAAGATGGTTGGGGAAATTGGGAGACGGATATGTAGAAGAGGGGCCCCCTCCTTAATTTCTGCTCTGGACCCCTTTATGACTATAACCAGCCCTGGTTACTGCAGATGGGCAGACTGGATGGGCCATTTGGCCTTTATCTGCCATCATGTTTCTATGTTTATAATTAGCAAATAATTGGTTACAGCTAATTAATTCAAAGACCATTGTATTGCACCCACACATCCAAGGGAGGTGGGAGCGGGAGGGGGCTATATCTTTTGTTTTGGTATTATTCCTGATGGTAATTATGGGTGGGGGAGGGAATTTTTATCTTTTGTATAGATTCTGATTGTTTATAAGTGCTTATTTGATTATTATTATTTATGTATTGCACTTTTTGTTGGCATTAAAAACTAAATAAAATTAAAAAAGAAAAAGAAAAAAAGGCTAATTAATTCATTATATTACATGTGCAATTTACTTTATTTTCTTGCTAGGTGGAAATTTGGGTACAATTTTCCAGAACTGGGTCTTATGTATATTTGTATATATCTTTCTTTCAATACCTATCTATACATTAGTCATTTTATAAGTGTTATTTGTGCTTTAAACATCCCAATCCCTGTACTTGTATGTTTTTATGTTTATGGTTAAAATGTATAATCTGGTATTTTACAAACAAGCAGAACAAAATATTTAAGCCACTAAAATTTTAGGGCCAGTGGAGGCGAGACATGGGCAGTGCAATGTTCCCTATGTCTACTCTTGATTCCAGATAACACATTGGCATAGAGCCAATGCAAGACCTACATCAGGACTCAGACCACCCTTAAATTAGGGCTGCATTACAATTAAAATTTTAATCGCGCAAATAAAAGCATTTTATTTGTTTATTTTGTTTCCCTACTCCAGCTGCTTGTGACTCTGGGCAAGTCATTCCATTGCCCAGAGTTACAAGGAACTGCAGTGGGGGGAAAATAACATAACCTTAATCATGCAATTAATCACAATTACAAATTTTAATCAAATTGCAGCTCTAAAAAATTTTAAAAAATCAAAAGTAATTAAAAGATAAGAAATACAAATTGAAAGTTACATATTAAAGAATCTACAACAGTATGTAGAATAGCTATAAATAATCTTACAGTTTTCACAGCCTATTTCAGAAAAGCCAACCTCCTTTAAATTAGAAATAAGTGCTGCCGCTGCACCATGTCCCTATCACTTTGCAATGGTGCTCATTGCACGACAGCTCAGAATCTGTAAGTCTCTGATTCTTGTTTCTGTCCACTCGAGTCTGTTGTCTGAAAGCCCTCCTTCTCCCCACCTGCCCCCTCCCCCTGCCAGCTAATGCCATACTGCATTGCCTGCTCCTACAGCCTCCCTGCCCATATCATGCCATATCCCTTGCCCCTCATCTCTCTCCTCTCCCTCCCCTTCTGGGGTGCAGTGGGGTCCCTTCTGTGATCCCATATGGTTCTCAGCATCTCAGCATGTTCATCACTCTGCTCACAGCTCCCTGAACTCTCTGAGGCATGAAAACAGTCTTCCGTCACCATAGAGCATGGCCGTCAAACTCAATCACATTAAGGGGCCGATATCCAAAATACAGGCTAAGTCGCAGGCTAGACCTCGCCCAATCTCCGCCCCAGACCCCGCCCTCATAATAATACTAATTATAACACCATTTTTTCCATTCATTTTTCATATATACACACACAATATAATCTTATTAACACATAATGGTAATGGTTAACCACACAATTAAACTACACAAAACGCATTCATTCCTACCAGAACACAGATAACCCCTATGCAAATGCGGGACCAAAAACTAAAAATACTAATTTTTTTTTTTTTTTTTTTTTTTAAACACCCTAAGATTCAAGATTCTGCATGCAGTACAACCTCCAGTGAAAAAGAAAAAAAATGTATTTCTTCCTGAGCAGTGGAAAAGATAGACAGCAGATTAAAATGTTCAAAATTGACACAATTCAAGCACTAACTTGAAAATAAAATCATTCCCCCTACCTTTGCCTCCCTCCCTCCCTCCATGCTGTGCTTCCCTCCAGCATGTGTCTAACCTTCTGTCCAGCTCCAACCTGGACGTTTTATGCAGCCCGCGGTCCGATGCCCCCCAGTGTTACCTTGTAGCCGGCTCCCTCCTCCTCTCAGCCGTAGTGTGCACGGAGCCACCTGCAGCGGCTCCTCGCACGTCCTGCACCTGAACCGTAAGCCTTCTCTCCGTCGCGACATCAGAGGGAATTCTTCTGGATGAGGTGTGGGATGCACGAGGAGCCTCAGCACGCGGTTCTGTGCACACTACGGCTGTGAGGAGGAGGGAGCCGGCCACAAGATAACACTGGAGACATCAGACTATGGGCTGCATAAAATGGCCAGGTGGGCCAGATTTGGCCCTCGGGCCCTGAGTTTGACACCTGTGCCATAGAGGACCCAAACTCATGCTTTTAGTGAGATGTAGGTAATGATCCTTTGCCCTTTCACAACAAAGATGCTTTCCTCCTTGGGATCTTGCCAGGTACTTGTGACCTGGATTAGTCACTGTTGGAAACAGGATACTAGGTTTGATGGACCTTCAGGATATCCCAGTATGGCAATTCTTATGTTCCTAGTGTGACCTCCCCTCCCCAAAGAATGCTCTGCTATAGAGTAGGAGGTTCTGGATACTTTGAAGGGAGAGGGTCACTGAGTGTGTGCCTCCCCCTCTTCCTACTCCTCCCCTTGACACACACGCACCCCTTTCTCTTCTCCTATGCCTCTAGTTGTTCACTGCTGTGAGCAACAACCTCAACGTGACCCTCACAAACGCATCATCTCTCCCACTGACATCACTTCCGGGTGCCACACATAGGAAGTGATGTCAGAGGGAGAGCCGACTGGGTCGCAACGAGCATGTTGAAGTTCTTGTGGCTCATGGCAGTGAACAACTAGAGGTGCGGGGGAGGGAAGGATGTGTGTGACAGGGGGGATTGGGGAAGGGGCATGGGGCAGAGATGAGGGTGAAGGAGGGGTGCCACCACCCTCACTACTCCACTGGTCCTCTCCCCCCCCCCCTTCTCAGGCAGCCCCTGAATACTTGGCCCTGGTTCTGTATTTTCCACTGGGGAAAAGGGTGTTGTTATTAGATGACACCCCCCCCCACCCCACCCTCAAGAAAAATATTTAAAAAGAAAAAAAAGTGGTGCAACTGTGAAGAAGGCTGGTTGACAATATTTACAAGTTTTGTTAATTTATATATGAGACAGATTCATAGAAAGAACCAAAAGAGCATTTAAACGGTTGAGGTACAGATCTACCTGAAGTATCACTAGTCAAAAGACACAAAGAATCTCCTATATATTTTTACATCTATATAATTTGAGGTACTAATTCTTACATCTATATAATTTGAGGTATTAATTCTCAAATTATTAACCTCTTGCACAATAGTTATCCCCCCCCCCCCCCCATTGTCTGTCAATAGAGAATGGCATGGGGACAAATTGGGGCTGGAGAGGGCTTCAATGGCTGGGAGGTTGTAGATGGGCTGGAGTAGGTTTTGACAGAGATTTCAACAGTTGGAACACAAGCACAGTACTGGGTAGAGCTTTGGATTCTTGCCCAGAAATAGCTAAGAAGAAAAAATTAAAAAAAATTTAAATTAAATCAGGTTGGGCAGACTGGATGAACCATTTGGGTCTTTATCTGCTGTCATCTACTGTGTTACTATGTAAATTTGTCCCCATCCCTGAGGAATCTATTTTCATCCCTGTGAGTTCTGTCCCTGTTCCTGCCCCATCCCTGTCTTGGGAATGGGGACAAATTTGTCTCCGTGTCATTATCTGCCAGCTGTAACCCAAGTCTCATGCATGTGCAGGAGTGCAACTGGACTGGTAGGTACTGCATATCATGAGGCGATCTACCATGCTATGCCTGGACGTCACCTGTGCTCCACCAGAGGGCATAAAGTTCCACTTCCACTGCTAACTTCATCTCTGCTGTCAGGACCTTCTCCTCTCAACCCACTGGATCCTGTTTTGCTTGGAGCCATCAGCAAAGTTGCTGAGCCCTGCTTCACCTGAGGCATTTGCTTCTACTGCCTCTCAGCAGCTGGATCTCTTCTGCCTGGGACTTGGCTGGCACCTCTTAATCTCAGAATGCTTTCTTTGTTGGGAGGGATTCCTATTGCTAGGGGTTGCCAATTGGCTACTTCCATGCCTCAACTATTTTTTTTCCAAGATTCACAGCTGGTGTCTGATCGCCATTGAATAGATAATATTATACCACAGGAGTTTGCAAGTCCTGCCCTTTTGTGCTTGAACTACACAATAATCCCTTTCTGAAACCCGGAAGGATTTCACAAAATCCTGAATCTCTCAGTTCCTGCTCAAGCAAAGGTTTCTATTCACCACAAAGGACTCCTTAAGGAAGGATGGTGCCTAACCACTTATGCTGCATCTCAATGCATCACAGAGAGTCAGACACCACCATTTTGCAAAATGGCAGTGATGGAGACAGAAATGAGTAAGTGTCGCTCCTACCTTTCAGCTTTTGAAGGTGCATGAGATATGGGGAGGAGGTTCACTTGGACAACCAGAGATGACTTTTGTTGAATGGCGAAGGGAAGTGGAGGGTTCTAGGGCCCACTTGGGTCACAAGGGACAGTTTTTGTGCATTCAAGAGTAGATATGGGGCCCTTTGGTTCACTAGACTAGCAGGTCATTTTTGTGGGGTGGGGTTAGGGGATGAGAGTCAGGGATTCTAGCCTGTATTACACACATCTCTCCATATCCCTGTTCTAATACCTGCTAATGTACTGACAGGAAGGGAAATACTGTAGTTAACCACATTGTAGCAGCAGCTGCAAATTAGAGCAGCCTTTTTTTTTTTTTTTTACAATTTATAATACTGTAGTAATTTGCATGCCATAAGTTTACTACATCAGGAGTAAATATTTTTGTAGAACATTCTGCACTGAAGCTTAGTGCCATGAGAAGGAATTGAGGATTTAGCTCATGCCTTTTTCTTTTTTAATTTTAAATTTATGCAATTTTCATTTTACAATGACAAATCAGTCAACAAAAATTATACAATGTAGTCAGAAATCAAATTTCTAAGAACCATTATGTTCTTCCAATTTATAGTAGTCAAGGAAAATAAATCCCTATATTGTAACTATTAGTCCACAATCTTGGGAGAAGGAGCCAAAAGAAAGGCAGAATTATAATATAAAACTGGTAATAATTTTGAGGAAAATAAAGATGGAGATTGAAGCAGTTCTGGAAAAATTCCTAGAGCATAATGAAGTCAGTTCTCATGGTGGACTTGTTACCACTTGTCCTTTACCAGCAATAAATTTAGATAACTGTTGAGGCTCAAAGAAAACATATCTTATCTCAGAATGAATAACTACATATTTACAAGGGCATCTCAGGATGAAACTGCACTACTTGTGGCCTTAACAAAAATTGTTCTCTTCTCTTTTGGGTTACCCTAGATACATTCTTATTTTATGCTTCATAAACAGAGTATCTCAATGCTTAAAAAATAATTTAAAACTACACAGAAGGAAAATAACTTCAAAAATCAAACTGCGTGGAAAGATTCAAGAAAATAAACAAAAAACACGCTAGTGTAATTGCTGTAACTTCTTAAAAGTCTTCTTGAAACTCCATATTCCTTATACTTTAATCAGTGGATAGATTGTGCTCAGAGACATGGAAGAAAAAGGGGACAACCAGATAGCGGAAGTTCACTGAAAGCTGAATTGCAAGCTAAACCAGAGACTGACACCCATTTTGGAAGACTTAAGAGTCTTTCGCTGTTACCATTTGGCTTCCTGAAGAAATTTTGAAACGTGGCATGTCGATGCCAAAGAACTATACATAAAAGATAAGTGCTTTTTAATAACACAAACTTTCAAGTCATGCACATATAAAAGTGTGTTAAGGTGGAAGTTTTGCAATGATTGAGTGATGAGATTTTTGGGGGACTTTCTGTCCCCTTCTTCCTCCATGTCTCTGAGCACAATCTATCCACTGATTAAAGTATAAGGACTATGGAGTTTCAAGAGGACTTTTAAGAAGTTACAGCAATTACACTAGCATGTTTTTTGTTTAGTTTATTTTATTTTTGTAAAAAAAACAATTTAAGCAGCCATTCTCTGCCAGAATCAATAGTAAATTATACCAAAAGGGTAGCTGGAATTAATGCCTCAGTATCTGATCTCTCTAGGAAATTTGGTAAGTCCAAACTATCTGCAGACAAAATTTGCTGGTTAAACTAAACTAAACTAAACCTTAAGTTTATATACCTCATCCTATCCATAAAGATAGAGCTTGGCACGGTATACAGGAACTTTAATATAAGGAAGGAAAAACATAATAAGAATTAGTGATTATAAGGAGGGTAGCGAAATTTACATTTTTGAGAATAGCCAAGTTTTCAGATTAGGTTAGGACTCTGTTTCTTTTTCTTCTCAGGCAAATAATACATTTTTGAGAGAGGTGGATATGAGGCCTCTGGAACCTTCAAAATCTCTAATACATACCTTCTAAGCATATCCTCAGCATTAACTGATAATGCTTTTGGGAAATGTATAATCCTGAGATTACACCTTCTGACAGTATTCTCCATCTCCTGTTTTAAATGTAAACTCCCACTGTCTTTCACCCATGTCAGAGCTTGAGCCTCCAATGAATTCAGCCTGGTCTCATAATCCGAAGATCTATTTTCCAAAGTTGAAAGTCTGTTTTTAATGTCGAAGTTTTCTGAGAGAACCAGTGTACAGCAGGAGGAGAGTGTATCTGATTGCCCAAGGAAAGTTGCATAGTAGAAATCGCTTCCCAAATAGACTCAAAATTGAAGACCTTTGGTCTTTGCAGTGGGATAACTTCCATTCTGGCACCGTCTAGAGAAATCTGAGTACCTGAACCTCCAGTTAATGGAAAATCTTTCACAAGTTCCATTCCATGTTGTTGCTTCAATTCCTCAGCCGACAATTCAGCTGACTCAGTCTGTTCCAACACAGCTGCGGTTTTCTCTCCGCAGTGCTGGTGCATGGGTGGAACAACTCACTCTGGTACTGTAGGGTCATGAAATAGTTAACTGTTGTTTAAAATATTGCTCTGGCCTACATAGCTGAAAACAGTGTATAATCTATTGACTGCATCTGCCTAAAATGTATGTCCCTACCTTACCACATTGTAAGCTGAATAGATAAGAGTTTGAGCCATGATGTACCCTGCCCTTCTGTACATTTAACTGTTAGAGTTAGATAGGTGTCCTGCTAGTGACCTGCTAGTGTGAGCTTAGAACCAATGAGTGTTAAGAAAAGTAACACGTGAAAAGCTTTTTCTAGAATTCAGTTGTATAGCCAGAAAAATGAATAAATATCTCTGTAACTTCCTGGTTTCGGCACTTCTGAGCCAGCTTGGAGCTCAGGGGTCCAGCATGCATGCTGTGAATAAAACTTGTACTTCTTCACGCCTCTGACTTTGTGTGTCCAAGTGACCTTTCATTTGGCTTCCGAACAGGGACTTGAAGGTCTCTTGACCACTGGTTACTCGATTGGTCACTTGTTTCTGGTCCTACGGCTGATATGTCTGCTTAGCCGGCTGCCTTCCTTTTGGGGGGTTTGCAGACCTCAGGACGTTGGACCGCTTCAACTGACTTATCTAGTCTCAGTTTAAAGTACAAGAATCTGTATCTGTATCTGTACCTGGAGTGGCCACTATCTGGTAAGTGGGGATTGATCATCCCTATCCTGTCTCTCGTCTCCTGCCTAGTAAGCCACGTGATCTGTCGCTGAAAAGTTGTGGGAAAGGGATTCTAGGAACTGTTATTTTCTGGTTGAGTAACTGAACTGAAATCTGTTGTGTTTTGTGTGTTTGAGAGTGTCTGAGACGTCCTTGAGGACGAAGCGAGTGTGGACCTGTTAGTACTGCGTTTCCCTAGTCCAGAGATGGGCGGGGCCAGGAATTCAGGGAAGTGTTTTTGTCCTCCATTGCACAATGGGGGGATGTCTGTCTACCTGTGGGGATCCCTTGATATGTTAGCTAATTTTAAAAAAGGAATTTGTCTTTGATTATACTTAACAAATCAACCCTTATTTGTCTGTGCCAGTTAGAATGGCCGATATTTGGTGTGGGCTGGCCCCCTTTGGCTCCCTGGAAGAGGACATAACTCGTCAGGTTTTTATGCATTCATTTGCTGTCAGTTCCTCTTCCAGTCAGCCAATTTTTGCATTCCAATGGGAAAACCCTTCCACTGGACAAACCTCCTAAGTAACCTGGACCCGTCTACCCCAGGGCTTTAAAATTAGCCCCTCTCTATTCAGCACTGCCCTTGCTTCAGACCTTGCCAAATTCTTCCCTTCATCTGATTCCCAAGTCCTGCAGTATCCCGGGTTCTTTATGAGTTCTGTCTGTCCAAATGTATTAGTGAAGTTTAAACTGTCAGTTGTTCACAGCATGAGAGGAGAGTACTTTTCCTTTTGTGCTGATAAGGGCCATGAAGTGTGTAGCACTTCCAATGTGGTTTCTCCTGAAACAGATAAGTGGTTTTGCATTTGAAGTTTTTGGCTATGTTATAAAATGTATATGCATATTCAGAAATGCATATAAACGAAAAATATGATTTCTGGAACTTATATTCCATGCTAAAAAGAAGTTCTTTGTCCAAATTTAGTAGTTATTTGTCTAAATTTAAAAGTTCTGAAAAGGACTACATCTGTAATTTGATCTCTTTGATCTTTAAGCAACTCTCTCTCCTTTGTGAAATTCTGTAGGAAGGGGGAGTAAGTCTCTACTGAGACCCATGTTGATTGTAAAAAAAAATAAAAATGAACAATGTTTAAACTTGTGAGTACAGTAAAACTTTGGTTTGGGAGCATAATTTGTTCCAGAAGTATGCTTGTATTCCAGGGCACTAGTGTACAAAAATATACATACTTGTATTGCAAGCCCTTGCTCGTTTGGAACAGTCACTGCATTCCTGCAGTGTCATATAGAGAGGAACCATTGGCTCAGTTGTGAAAATGTGATGCTTCTATACTGTATGTACGTGTATTGCAAGACGTTGCTGGTATAGCAAGTTAAAATTTAATCATTGCTTGTCTTATAGAACACTTGCAAACCAAGTTATTTGCAATCCAAAGTTTTACTGTATATTCCAATCTTTGTTTTGTATTTCTGTATATAAAAAATGTAAGTTTAGGTATAACAATGTAATTTTTAGGAATGCTTTTGTATTGAAGTATTTTAGGAATGCTTTTGTATTTTTGCCAGTCAGCTGATAGTGAAGGGACTGCTGCTTTAGAGAGCGCTTGTGTCAGACTACCCTGCTTAGTGGGTGGATCCAGAACTGCATTTAGCTTAATTTTATAAGTCAGCTCTTTGGGGTAGGAACCTGATATAGAATAGGGATTGAGAATAATTCTTATGTGTTAGTACACATCTTAAGTTCAATTATTTTGTACCTTCTCTAATCTTTTGTAAACCACATAGCTCTTCACGGTATTGCGGTATATAAACTGTTATTATTATTATTTATCTGAGTCTTTCAGATAGTGGGTCTGCCTTTTAAATTTTCCTGTGGCCATATTTACATTGATTTCAAGTATGCCTTCCTCGTGTCACCTACCTTGGCTTTCAAATCTCCAAGGGTACCAGGTCCCTTCCTACACCGAGGTCTAGTCTGTCTGTAGTCTCCCTGTCCCTGATAACTGCAAGGCTCTGAGCACCTTTCTCAGTATTGCAGGATACTGTCTCATCTGGATCCCTGATTTCTCTACTATTGCTCGTCCTCTGTATGATTCCACCAAAGGCGCTGACTCAGCCCCTTTTGTCTGGACCCAACTTCAGGAGCGGTCTTTTCGCTGCCTCCAAAAACTTCTGACTCAGGCCCCTGCCCTCTGGCCCTTCTGCCCAAGAAGCTGAGCTTTATGCCCTCACTTCTGCCCTGCGCCACTCTGCCTCTCAGTCTTGCAATATATATACTGACTCCAAATATGCTTTCCTTAACTTGCATTCCCATAGGGCCATCTGGAAACATCGAGGTTTCATTATAGCCTCCGGCCGCCTGATCCATCATGCTCCCCTCATTCTTGACCTTCTTGAGGCTGTACAACTACCCTCACGTGTTTCTGTTATGCTCTGCCATGCTTACAGACGCGTGACGGACCTTGTCTCTCGTGGCAATGCCCTTGCCAACCGCACAGCCCGAGCTGCCAGTCTCTGCCCCCTCTTTCGGCCCCTCTGTATACAATCATTCCTTTTCTGGATTCCCTTACACCCCAGTACGCTTCTCAGGAACAGACTTGGGCATGCATTATTTTGGGCCAGTCTGTCCTGAAAGGGGGGGTGGATACAAAATGCGCCAATTCAAGTGCCAATCCAGACCCACACACTGATACTTCAAACACAAGCACAACACCCTCATAGTTATTCCTCAACACCTGGCCCTCACGATTGTCAAAAGATGCCATGATCTGGCACACTCTGGAGAACCCGCTATGAAAATTGACTCTCAAGAGACATTTCTTTATCAATCACTTTGATCAGCTAGTCCGGAATATGGTCCGACAGTGTGTTGTTGGTTCTAGAATAAAATTCCCAATCAGATGACTGCCACCTCTTGGATACCAACCTATTGGAACATATCCGATGCAGGTTCTGTCTGTAGATTTTACCCACATGCCCATTTCCCGTTCCCTCAGTCACTTCCTAGTCTTCACAGACACCCTGACTAGATGGGTCAAAGCCTTCCTTACTTGCACTGAACGCGCCAGAGACGTAACCAAACACCTCCTGAATAATTCCGTGCCTTGATCTCCTTGTTTTTATAGGCAGTGACAATGGCCCTGCTTTCATTGCCGATGTTGTCCAACAAATTGCTCAGGCCCTCCAAATTGAATAGAAATTATATGCTGCTTACCATCCTGAGAGCTCTGGTCAGGTCGAAAGAATAAACAGAACTCTTAAGACCCTTCTCACAAAATGAATTGAAGAAACTAATCTGTCCTGGCCTGTCCTGCTGCCTTCTGTTCTTTTTCAGATTAGATGCATCCCATCTAAGCCCCATTTGAGCTCATGTCCGGCCGGCCACCACCCATTGTGAACCCAGATCCTGGTTCCTTTGCTACTCTGGGATCAGATATCCTCCAGAGTCAGGTCCAGTCTTTAGCTAAAGCCCTGTAAGAGCTCCACAAATGGGTCCTGGAAAGGGCCCCACTATCGATAGCTACACAAGTCCATGGGTATGTCCCTGTAAATACAGTATGGCTAAAACTTGGAAGTCAGACCCCCTGAAACCTAGGTGGATAGGTCCTTTTACTGTCCTAATTTCTTCTCTTACAGTTGTCAAAGGTGTCCGGACATGAAACTTGGTTCCACTACAACACGGATCTTCAGCTGAAGCTTTCTAAGACCTCAAAAGTTCTGAATATTTACCACTGTACTTAGCAGGTGTTCTGAATATAATTCTTTATAAGTGTTTGAGTTTAATTGACTGCCTTGGGTTCACACTGCCTTTAGCAAGTGTCTTGAGTATAACTGTTTGAAGTTTTCTAAGTTGTGCCTGAAAGAAAAATGAGCTTCCTATTTTAGTATATATAGATATGATATTTGTGTTGCCCTCACTTATGTTTCTTTCTTCTGTATTTTGTACTTAACAAGTGCAGCCCCTTTGCCTGATGTTTGTTTGCATGAAGGAGTTAAGTACAGAAAGTGTCAAACATTTGAGGGTATTTTCTGTTTCCAACCTACTGGTGATGAAGTTTAAAAGTGGGCGGAAATCTGCATTGATGATGTTGAGGGTCCACTTATCAACTAGACTCTTATTGTAGACCCCACTCGCCCGGTGTCTTTGTATTGTGATACATGTGTGCTATTTGATGTTTCTCAAGGTCATGGTACTACCCCTAATTCAGTTTTGTGTGGCTCCCTAGATTGACAGCGTTATTATACCAAATGTGCTATAGGTCTGTATAACCTGATGCCTTTAAGAACTGCCCCTATGAGGAAACCTTCACTAATGGTGGAGCCTGTCCTTTATGAGAAAGAATACCCCGTCTGCCTCCCTTACTATAGGTCCTAGCTCCGGCCCCTTGTGTACTACAGGCTACTGTAATCCCATGGTTTTCACTATCACTGACCCATATAACTGGAATGCCAATGTCCAAGTCCAGAAGGCCAGAGACTGCATGGCATTGTATATTGATGGTAAAAGGTGAGACCCAGGTACTGATGTATATGTCCGAATTGTATCCCACTCATGTGCTCCTGTCTATCACTGTGGTGTTTCCCCAGTTTTATGAAAGTAGATACTAATATCCTGTAATCACTAGAAATCTGTTTATATAGTTTGCTGAAACTATAGGTCAGACTCTTAATGTTAGCAATTATTTTGTATGAGGAGGGACTGGTATGGGAGAACAGTGGCTATGGGAGGCAATGCAGCTGGACATGTTAAATCTGACTTCACAGACCCTCACTTTTACGTCAGGTCCACGACCTTCACGATGGGCCTTGTCAACCTCCATTGTTGCTTCCCACTGTCTTCAGCGCCCTTCAGACACTGCTTAATGGAACTTCCTATGAATGATGGTCAGCTCCTGATAGTTGATACTGGCTCTGTGATCTGTTTGTCTACTCTTGGTTGCCTGCTTAATGGACTGGTACATGTGTGCTTTGCATGATCCGTCCCAGCTTCTTCCTGTTACCGCTGGCCGATGGTGAACACCTGGGAGCCCCTGTATTCAACACCAGAGGTCGCCAAAAGCGGTCTACTTCCACCAATTCCCTTAAAATAGGTGAATGGGGTGATGACTGGCCTGCAGAACGGATCATTGCTGCTTATGGACCTGCCACATGGACCGAGGATGACACCTGGGGCTATCGGACCCCAATCTATATGCTGAACTGCATTATTTGTCTATAAGCTGTACTTGAACTGATAACCAATGAGACCTCCCGAGCTTTGAGTACCATTGGCAGAGCGAATGCTAAAATGTGCACTGCTATTTATCAGAATCGTCTAGCTTTGGACTATTTACTAGCTGCTGTGCCTGTGATAAATTCAACCTCTCCAACTGCTGCCTTGAACTTGAGTAAAGTGATTGAGAACGATGTGGATCGTATCACCAAACTGGCTCATGTTCCTGACCAGACCTAGCGTGACCTTACTGCAGACTGGATCTCTGGTACCTTCAGCTCCTGGTTGCCCTCTGGTTCAGCATTGAGGATCATCTTGTTGGTTGCTGCCCTGTCTTCTCTGCTCCTTTGCTGCCTGCCCTGTATGGTCCCCATAGCCATAAAGCTGCTCCACTGAACTATGGACTCTGCTGTCAAACGTTCCACTGCTGCATTGGCCCTCTCCCAGTATCGTCCCTTACCCACTGGGAACCCCGACTTTCCTGACCCCTAACTTTATTTTGTCAGGCTTGGCTCCTTAGGTACGCCAGCCTGAAAGGGGGGAATGTAGGGTCATGAAATAGTTAACTGTTGTTTAAAATATTGCTCTGGCCTACATAGCTGAAAACAGTGTATAATCTATTGACTGCATCTGCCTAAAATGTATGTCCCTACCTTACCACATTGTAAGCTGAATAGATAAGAGTTTGAGCCATGATGTACCCTGCCCTTCTGTACATTTAACTGTTAGAGTTAGATAGGTGTCCTGCTAGTGACCTGCTAGTGTGAGCTTAGAACCAATGAGTGTTAAGAAAAGTAACACGTGAAAAGCTTTTTCTAGAATTCAGTTGTATAGCCAGAAAAATGAATAAATATCTCTGTAACTTCCTGGTTTCGGCACTTCTGAGCCAGCTTGGAGCTCAGGGGTCCAGCATGCATGCTGTGAATAAAACTTGTACTTCTTCACGCCTCTGACTTTGTGTGTCCAAGTGACCTTTCAGTACAGCTTCCAAAATAGCCCCCATCAATTGAGGTTGTGTCAGCAGGCTTCGCTCCTCCGGGAATAAGGTGACGCCTTCAAGGGAGGATGTACACGCCCCTGCCAGAGTGCTTCCTGCTGAAACTCCCTCCAATTTCTGCATACCAGAAGTGCGCTCAACAAAGACATCCATTGGGTCCGTACATGAGGAAACATTTGCAGACTCGTCCGGGAAAACCCAGATCTGTGATTTCCTCTTCATCAGTAAAAAGGAAAGGAAATCTTGACGGCATCTCTGTGAGCTCTTCAGGCAGCCATCTTAGATAAGCTCCTCCCCCCTGAACCAACTCATGCCTTTTTTTTGTTGTAGCTCAAGGCAAGCTACATTCAGGTATAATAGGTATTTCCCAGTTCCCAGAGGGCTTAAAACTAATATTGCCCTGAGGCAATGGAGGGGTGAATGATTTGTCCAAGTTTGCAAGGGATACAAGCCTGCTGATCTAACCATTTGGGCTACTCCTCCATCAATGGCAGGCCTACTCCATCAAGGCCAGAGTTTGAACTGATACAGCAGTATGCATACAACCACATTTGAGATTTCTTCATTTAAAACACTGTATAGCAGCCTTAAAAAGGAACAGAAAATACATTTGCAAAGCTTATTTAGTTATCAAAAGTACTGTACATTAAAAAAGTGTTGTTGTTGTTGTTGTTTGAGGAGGGGTTGGCTTTAACTTGTCCCCCTTTCTCATCAAAATCCTGCAAAAGTGGCGAGGAAGGAGAAGGAGAGAGCCATATCCCTGAAATTTAAACATCTATTTATATGCTTTAAAAAGTTGCTGTGATTCAGCATTTTTATGCTGAGAGCAGTGAGTCAAGTTATGGTTGGCCCCCTCAGCAGTCTGATCTTCCTAGTGTAGTGTTGTGAAATCTGCCCCTGGGTGCCCTTCCACGAGCCACTGGTTTTCTGATCATTTATAAAGAATTCACCAGTCAGAGCAAGGCATCACAGTAACTATTTATACCCACCTACACAGTGATGCATTGGAGGGGCTTCCAGAAGGGAGCCTCTTGTTAAACAATTTTATGAAAACAAAAACAAAAAGTGTCTCATGGAGTGAAGCGGAGCTGGGGAGATCTCTTTGATAAGAAACTGGCAGAGCATCATAGTGCATAAGCATTTCAAAAATGTTCAAATCTGAAGGCTGTGTTTCGAGAAAGAGAGACTCACAGATTGCAGCAGGCTTTGATCATTACAGCTTCTTGTGACCTTGGGCAAGTTACTTAACCCTCCATTGTCCCAGGAACAGAACTTAGATTGTGAGCCCACTAGGGGCAGAGAAAATACCTGCATATAATGTGTACAGCACTGGGTACATCTAGTAGCACTATAGAAAAGTCCGTTCTTTTTATTTGCGTTAGTATGGTTCCCAGAAAAGTCCACAAACTATGCATTCTTGATCTCGAATTCACATAAAAGCCTAACAGCGGCCCTGTTTCACCATGTGTTAGGCGAAAACTGCTGATGGAGAATTAATGCCACAGCCCTTGATAAAGCTGGAAGCGAAACAGGGCTGTTTGTTGGACTTTTATGTAAATGCGAGATCAAGAATGCAGTTACATAGAAACATAGAAACATAGAAATAGACGGCAGATAAGGGCCACGGCCCATCAAGTCTGCCCACTCTAATGACCCTCCCTATTTATCTTTGCGGATAGATCCCACATGTCTATCCCGTCTGGCCTTAAAATCTGGCACGCTGCTGGCCTCAATAACCTGGATTGGAAGACTATTCCAGCGGTCAACCACCCTTTCAGTGAAGAAGAACTTCCTAGTGTCACCGTGCAGTTTCCCGCCCCTGATTTTCCATGGATGCCCCCTTGTTGTCGCGGGGGCAGATCCAAATGTAAGGAGTCATTGAAATAGTATAGAAAACAGTCAGTACATACTTATGAGACATGAAATATATATCATAATATGAGGGAACAGATTTACAAATCATGGAAGTATTCTTCTATAGAAATGAGAGACGAGAACATCAAAAGTCTGAATTGCAATATTCGAGTAGCAATGACCACGTTTTGTTATAAGAGAGTAACGAATTATGTCGTTCAGCAATATGGCGTTCATATTTAATATGCAAACAGAGTTCCACCATTGATTAAAATCTAATTTTGAGGAGTCTTTCCAATTCTGGAGAATAATCTTAACAGCCATAAATAATAAAATAGTCAAGAGGCGGTCATGATACATGGATAATGGTGTTGAAAGAGTCAGCGAGCCAGTGATTAAGATATCAAAAGAAAAAGAATAAAGAATCAGAAATGTGAAATATTTTAGTAATCACAGGCCAAACTGAGGACCAAAATGTATAAACATGGGGACAATCATACAACATATGATGTAATGAGCCATCCTGCGATTTACATGTCCAACAGCAGCCAGTAGAAGACCTTGCTAATTTGGCTGATTTATTTGGGGTCCAAAAAGCCCTATGATATAGAAAAATAGCCGTTTGCATGTGTGAGGCTGATACGCAGAGATTTTAAAAGTCTAGGTCACAAATCAAGCCATATATGTTCAGTGAACGAGGTTTGTAGCATCGTGTCCCACTTGGTAATGGAGTCAGGTCCAGGAGGGTAGCATTTGGATTGTATATATTTATACCATTTGGATGACTGACCTTTAGTAAAGGAAAGAGAAAGTATCATGGAAGGTAAATCAGGTGATACATGTAGTGAAGAGGGAGAGAAGAAAACCGCATCAAGGCAATGATGCAATTGTATCCATTTTAAGTATTGTGAGGGGGGATGTGAAATTTGGCCATGATATCAGAGAATGAGATCCATTTATCTGCTATAATTAAGTGTTCAAGATTCTAAATACCTAGTCGTTGCCATGATTTCCACACAATTATTTCTCTATTAATTTTTATCTTTGGGTTGTTCGAGGAGAGACTTTAAGGTTCAAGCACTCTTCTAGTTTTCTGTTCCCTGTCCCCCTCTGGTGGTCTAGTGGTAGGCCAGGACAGTAGGGATCCATCCCAACCAACTAACAATTCCCCCCTCCCGCCCCCCCCATACCTTTTTTCACTTTTTAAAATTCTGGCGGTCCAGGGGTATATTGGTAGGAGCGAGCTTTCTGCACTCCTGTCCCACAATGAGCACCTCCCTCACTGGACAATGGTCTCAGATCTTGCAGCCAGCAGCGCACAAGGCAGGAGTGAGCTTTTTGTCCTCTATCCTGGGCCCATGCCACTCCCTGAATGGATGCCATCAGTTCTCGTGAGTTCTGAGGCAGCCATCCAGCGAGGGAGGAGCTCAGTGCAGAGCAGGAGTGTGGAAAGCTCGCTCCTGCCAATACACAGCAGGACCACCAGGATTTAAAAAGGCGAAAAAAGGTATAGGTTTCACTGCACATCATGGTCTGTGATGCAATATTCGCTCCATAAGACGCACAGACATTTCCACCCACTTTTGGGGAAAAAAAGTATGCCTTATGGAGCGAAAAATACGGTATGGGTGAAATAGATTTGCATCTCAAGGAGGCAGTGCAAGCAGATCCATTTCATATATATTCATTGTGGATAGCCTGAAAACTTGACCTGCCGGTGGCTCTCAAGGACCAGAATTGCCTACCCCTGCCCTATTCTATAGCGTGCGCCTAAATTATATAGCATGCAACTCCAAAGCAGGCATGGCCATTGGAGGGTTTTGCTGTTAGAGGTGTTCTCAGTATTTAGTCATGCCGTTATAAAATATTTGGATTTGTGTACTTAACTGACAGACATAAATGCTCGCACCCAAAGTTAAGCACAAAGGCCCATATTCTATAAACCAGGGGTGCCCGCACTTTTATGGCTTGCGAGCTACTTTTAAAATGACCAAGTCAAAATGATCTACCAATAATAAAATTTTAAAAAACACAAAGCACAATGTACACAGAAAAAATGTTAATTATAATTTATATTTGGGGGTGTTTTCAAAGCAGATGATGTTTTCAAAGCAGATGACTTTAAAATATGCAATGTCACCTCAGTAACAACTATACAAAACTAGACAAATATATCCCCTCCCCTTTTACTAAACTGTGATAGCGTTTTTTAGCACAGGGAGCTGCGCTGAATGTCCTGCACTACTCCCAATGCTCAAAGGCTCCCTGCACTAAAAACTGCTATTGTGGTTTAGTAAAAGGGGGTCATAGTGCAAAATATAGACAGCAGATTTAAATTCTCAAAACGGATACATTTTGATCACTAAATTGAAAATAAAATCATTTTTCCTATCTTTGTTGTCTGGTGATTTCATGAGTCTCTGGGTGCACTTCCTTTTGACTGTGCATCCAATATTTCTTCCCTTCTTTCTGCCTCCTGCATGTTTCCTCTCCTCCATACCTCATTCCATTCCCCAACCAACATCTCTCTCTGTCCCTCCTTGAGTCCAACTTTTTCTTCCTCTCTCCCTGTCTGCCCCCTGCCACCCGACACACTCCATTCCCTCCCCCATCTTTTTCATACCCTCTCCCTGCCCACCTCTCCTTTCTTTGTCTGTCTTTCTTTCTCTCTCTCTCCCTGTTCTCCTTCTGTCTTTCTTTCTTTCTTTCTTTCTCTGCTTGCCCCCCCACTACCTCCACCATTGCCAAATGCCCCCAGCAAATACTTTCTCTTATCTGCTCTTACTCTTATTTCCCAAATTATGTATTTTTCTCTCAGTCCCCTTCCCCTATTACATGCTCCGTCTCTGAGTTCCTGTCACCCTTACAGCTTATTTCTTCTCCACTGCCACAGTTCCACTCCAAGTTTCTGTCTCCATCAGTCTGTCACTCTTCCCTTTAGAACTTTCAGACACTTCTGGCTCTTCATAGCAACATGCTCTGTCCCAGCTAGTAACCCTTTCAATTCACTTCATCCCTTCATAGTCCCCTCTATTCCTTCCCATGACTTCACTCCCAACCTGCGCCGGGCCCACAAGCTTTCACTCCCGACGTCAATTGGCTGGCCCAGAACTTCCTCTCCAACATCAGAATTGACGGGGTGGGGGGGAAGGCTTGTGGGCCCGGCACTTGTGCAGTGGATGCACTTGCCTGGCTTTTGCGGCATCAGGGAAGCAGGAAGAATGCAAAGGCAATGCGAGTCTATCGCGGAACCTGAGATGGGCTCCGCGATCGACTCGCGTTGCCCTTGCGATCTACTGGTCAATCACAATCAACCTTTTGGGCACCCCTGCTATAAACAGTGCCTTAACTTAGGTGCCAGTAAGCACCCTACAGGCGCCCAAGTTAAATCCAAAATGCCATTTAAAAGCAGACTTAAAAAAATTACAAGGTGCCATACTTCTGGAGGGCACCTAATGCCGCTGTAGACGTAGCTAATGCCAGATGTGGCATTAAGTACCAATTGCTGCAACCTGAGATGCGATTCACATCAAAGGTAGGCACCACAAATGTAGGCCTTGAAAACACTGGTTTACATTTACAGCACATACCTTTGCCAGAGGCATGATTCTCTAATCATCACCATCACATGATTGACAAGCAATCAGTGGCCGCTTTTAAGGTGACTGCCACAAATAGTGCCGTTTAGAGAATCCAGGCAAAAATGTGTACTAAGATAGTATTGTATAAAGCAGGGGTAGGGAACTCCGGTCCTCGAGAGCCATATTCCAGTCAGGTTTTCAGGATTTCCCCAATGAATATGCATTGAAAGCAGTGCATGCAAATAGATCTCATGCATATTCATTGGGGAAATCCTGAAAATCCGACTGAAATACGGCTCTCGAGGGACGGAATTTCCTACGCCTGGGATGCTCTGTGCAGAACACCTATTACAGTGAGCACAGAATCTCTCCGGTAGTGAAACAGCTGGAGGGCTATTTCTGGTGAGTGAAGTGAAAGAGAGACTGTGACCGACCTCCGGGATCCCCGTGGCTCCTTTTCTTGGCTGAATTATCTTTGTGCTGTGCCGCGGTTTAGCATGCACAGCGTTGGACAGACATGTGACGTCAGCAGGGTCCTTTCCATACCAGCTACAGCTGTGGGTGTGGCTGGAGGGGCTCCCATGGGGCATGCCCCTTGGAGCCATGAAGAGCCACCGCTATTGCAATGAGAGCTAAGTGAACCTATGTTTAACATTCATTTATATAGTGTTTCCTTTTCTTTTCCCTATTCTTATTCTATCGTTCTAGTTTATAATGTGCAATGATTTTTTTTTTGATATGGGGAAAAGGAAGGTAAAACCACTTAGCTCTATACCTTCAGAAGAAGGCCCTATGGACAATCATGTAGTTTCCTTAGCTGAGGGGTCGGCTCCATCTAAAGTAGCCGATTCTGCCTCCTCCCCCCTACTTCATCTTGTGAATTTGGTGCCGAAGTGGCTTCCAAAGGTTCAGTGGGAGAGCTACATTCCTCAGAAACTCAAGTAACCTTTGGTATATTGCATAAGGCAATTACCCAAAAGGATTACTTGAGGAAAGTGCACCCACAAAGAGCTCACAAGAAATTACTTTGAAAGATTTGTGGGAAGTAAATATGTGAGTTCAGGGGTTAAGATCTGTAGTCAAGCAGAATGTTGATTTCTCTAAAGTAGTGACCAAATTTAAGAATATTGATTTCAATTTAAAAATTTTAGATAAAAAAACAGCTAAGTCCGAAGTGAATATCTCCACATTACAAAAAACAACTTCCTCTGCTACTAAAGATTCTGAACTTGAAACTATTGAAAATCAATATCGTGCCAGGAATCTGCACCTGGTGAACTTCCCTGTCACTCATTTACTAACTCCAGAGATTTTAGTACGGGAGTACTTTAAAGAAATATTGGGGTTGCCAGGCGCAGATTCTATAAGCATATCTAATTGTTACTATATTCCACAAAGGAAAAATAAAAATATTCCTGAACAGGAAGTAGATCAATTGGAACCAGTAGAATTAAAATCTAACAGCCTTTTTGGAGGATTCTAAAGATACTATTTTTATGTGGTCTACTCTCCTGTTAACTTGTAGTAATGAATCAGATAAAGGGTCTTATCATGAGAACATATTTTAAAAATAAGATGACTAAATTTTGTGGGGATACTATTCTTAATTTCCTGATGTGGTGAAAACCATACAATTAAGAAGGAAAGCTTTTTTGCTATTGAAATCTACTTATTATTTGAAATTTCCCTGCAAGTGTATAATTAAGCTCCAGAAACATGAATATATTTTTTGGGATGTTGATCAATTGGAACAGTTTGTAATTCAAAGGGAACAACATTAGTGCTAATGGTTCTGCAGCTATTAATAAGAAGTCAAGAAGCATATTTGTCACTAGTATTCTTAGAGAGTTATAAATAGGAATATATACTTATTTTTTATTTTCCTTAAAAACATTTTGTTAGTTTTGTTAAAAACTCTCTGGATTTCCTGATTAATGATGTACACTTCCCCCTCCGTTTTCGTGGTGATAGGGGAACAACATGGCCATGAATAACTTTCTGTATGCTATTCGCGGTTGTTCTGTAAAAAACCCTAGAAAAGGCACAAAACTGCAAATAACCTGACCTGTTCCTGTGCGGCTGTAAAGGAAAGTGTGGGTCTGGATCCTGAGAACTGCATTCAGAACAGAGCGCAGGGCTCCTACTGTGCGAGGGAGAGAGCAGTAACCTGCTGTGGTTTGGCAGGGGACTTCTGGATCAGACTGCGTGCCTGGTGCTGGTAAATGCCAGGTACAGAGTCAGTGCATGCCCGCTGAGTTGCAGGTGTGTGTGCACTCAGTGGCGGGCCGGGGCCTCTGGGAACAGCGCTGGATCCTGTCAGTTCATCGGCCTCCGCCTCGGCTGCAGGTTTTAGGTGATTCCTCCAATTTCCTGTGATATAAATTTGGGGGCGGAGACTGCGTTTAAAAAACCCACAAATAACTGAAACCGCAGATAATGAAATGCGAATACGGAGGGGGAAGTGTATATTAAGGTGAATGGTTCTTCATAAATGTGGGCTAGTGGGTAATGATGTAAATTACTGTAAATGTAATTGATGATTTTCTTATTTTTGTTATTGTGAATATCCATTTCTTTGCTGTATTTTGGCAGATATTGTAATAAAAATGATTAAATTAAAAAAAAAGAAATAGCTACACTGGTTGCCTGCTATGTTTTGTATTGAACACAAAATTCTGACAATTGTACATCAGGTAATATATGGGGAGGCACCATCGTGTCTGATGCAAGCATTGAAAAAGTGTCTGCCAAATCGTTCCTTGTATTCACAGTCAGCAATGAGGTTGTCACTTGAACATCAAAATGAAGTACACTATAAAAAAAAAAAACCATGGATGACAGCAATCTCTGTGGTCAGGCCTCAATTATGGAATGCTTTGAATGGTTTGTTATGGTTATGTAAAGATCTGAAGTCCCTCAAAAAGTCTTTGAAAACATATTTGTAAAAGCTTTTTTTTTTTTGGGGGGGGGGGATTTTAGGATGTTTCTTCTGTCTAACCATGTTTATTTATTTGTATGAAGTACTATTGTTGTTTTACTTTGAATTTGTGCATGGGAATATTGTAATCTGCTTAGGTTGTAAGCAGAATAGAAATTTTTAAAATAAATAAATAACTAGAATACGAAGGGGCAAACTTTCACAATCTGAATCCCACTGAGGAGATAGTTTAGATGGAGTAAGCTTCAATGGCAACTCCTGTAGTTGGAACCTAAGTACAGCACCGGGTGGACTTCTAAGGTTTGTGGCCCAGTAGAAACAAAGAAGAAAAAAAAAAATTCAGTCATGCAATTGTAATGCATGTAGTTGCAGGGCAGACTGGTCTTTATCTGCTGTCATCAAATCCAGTAGTGAATGTCATTTCTGGCGATAATTTCACTCCTGGAGGCAACTCTTTTAATACTGTGCATGTTGTGGCCCACTGTAGCCCAGGACAGGGCTCCAATAGTGCTCTCAGTGATAAGCCACCAAAATAACACCCAGACATGTGGCCCGGACTGGAGCCACCCTGCAGGACCGAACTCCACTCAGGAATACAAAAAAAAAGGAAAAGAAAAGTAATATTAGGTTTATTTCCTTATTGTCTCAAGGTAAGTAGTCTTGCAAGAATAATAGCCCAAACTTGTCAGAATGTTCTTAGGCAAAGCAACACAAAAAGTAGCAAACAGGGAAAGCAAATAACAGCACAAAAATAAAGTCTTTAACTTGCTCTCAGCAGTGCTTCAACTTCAGCTGTGGCAGAGAGTTTAATTCCCCTCAGTCGCAGCCCTGTCTGCTCCCACGCAGACAGTTTTGAAATACCAACATAATACAGTTCATGGTACTCACTACACACTGGTGTCCAAAGTCCACACAAGCCTCTGGCCAGTTCCACTCACTGCCAGGTCAGGAGAGTGATAGGTTTTGCAAAAATGAAGCCTTTAACTTGACTTGCCAATTCCCACCCAGGGTGTACACAAAACCTCTCCCCATCAAAAATCACTCTCTAGCTTGCACTCAAAAATAATTCCTCAAAACAGTCCAAAACAAACAAACTTCACTCACTGTTTGTGGGTGGTAGTCAAATCTACCTGCATAGTTTCCACAAACTCAGGGTCATATGCTGCCAGGCTTTCCTCAACTTCCATGGACTGATCTTCTGGCAACTGTGGCTCCTCCGCCTGACCAGCCTCAACCAGCTCCATTGGAATAGGCTTGTTGCACCTGTTTGGCTCCAGAGACTCTCTAGGGAGAAAGGGCTTCAATCTCCTCCCTAGTTGGCTCCCTTTCCTATTCTCAGTTAAAGGTTTAAATACCTTGGGGCAACGCCCAGCTGAGTCAGTCCTGGCAGTGTTCCAAGGACCTCTTGGGCTCCCCTGGTGGACAGAATTATTATCATTCTCAGGAAGTCCCTGTCCCTTCCAGATTCCTTCCCGGGATTTCTTTCTTTCAGCTTTTTCCTTTGTCCTACCTGGGACCTGAGCAGGGAGAATACCTGGCTGGTCACATACCCCCACCCTTAAATAGTGCTTATCCCTATAAGCATCAGTAGTCCCGGTATTTCCAGGTATACGGGACAGAATGTCAACGTTAGTGTTCAGGCGACCTGGGCGGTGTACCACGGTAAACCTGAAAGTTTGAAGGGCTAGATACCATCTGGTAAGGCGAGCATTGTTATTACGCATAGTCCCTAACCATTTAAGGGCAGCATGGTCCGTTATCAACGTGAAGGGCCGCTCCCCTAAATAGTGTTTGAGCGTCTGCATCGCCCACTTTGCGGCCAAACACTCTAATTCTACTACAGCGTAATTCCTCTCATTGGGATGTAGTTTCCTGCTTAAATACAAGATGGGATGCTCTATGCCGTGACTCTCCTGGCTAAGTATAGCCCCCAACCCACAACCAGACGCATCCGTCTGAAGGATCAAGGGTTTGTTGTAATCGATGGTGGTAAGCACCGGTTGTTCACACAAACTGTCCTTCAGATCCTGAAAAGCTTTTACCCCTTCACTTCCCCATTGTAAGGTATCTGGGCCATCCTTTTTTAGCATATTTGTAAGTGGGGTAGCCCTGGTGGCAAAGTTAGGTATAAATCTTCTATAATAGCCTAGCAAACCTAAGAACCCTCGCATTTGTTTCTTTGTGTTAGGCTGGGGATAATCGCGAATACACCGTACCTTATCCACTAAGGGTTTAACCTGACCCCTACCCACTGCATATCCTAGGTATTTGACCTCTCTCTGGCCTAGAAAACACTTTTTGGGGTTCACTGTAAACCCAGCACTCCTAAGTGCCTCCAATACACAAGTGACATGTTCGAGATGTTGATGCCAGGAGGGGGAGTATATGACAATGTCATCGAGATATGCCTCAGCATATGCATGATGCCCCCTCAAAACCTCATTTACAGCCCTTTGACAAGTAGAAGCTGCCCCATGCAGTCCAAATGGCATGCGGGTGAACTGGTACAAGCCATAGGGAGTGCTAAAGGCTGTCTTAGGTTTAGCACTAGAGGTCAAAGGGATTTGCCAGTAGCCCTTGGTGAGGTCAATAGTCGTCAGGTACTGGGCCTGGCCTAAACGATCCAGCAGCTCGTCAACCCGAGGCATCGGGAAGGCATCGAATTGCGAAGCCTCATTAACTTGCCTGAAGTCAATGCAGAACCGAGGAGAGCCATCAGCCTTGGGAACTATAACAATTGGGCTACACCAAGGACTTTGTGAGGGCTCGATGACTCCAAGAGACAACATTTCCTGCACTAGCTCTTCAACTAACCTTTTCTTTTCCTCAGAGAGACGATAGGGACGAATTCTAACTACCTTATCAGGACTTGTAATTATGTCATGGGCGATCCCTTTAGTATGTCCGGGTATGGATGAAAATACGTCCGGAAACCTGTTAATAAGGGCCTGTACTTGCCGGATTTGAGGTGCCGACAGTTCTTCCCCTATATTTACTTTTTCCGCTTGTCCCAAGTCTACAACCTGAGGTCCTAACTCATCCTCTTGGCATCTGTGTGCCACTAAAGCCAAGGTTTCCCTATCCCTCCAGGGCTTAAGGAGATTAATGTGATAAGTTTGAAGGTGATTTTTCTCATCTTTCACCCTATAGTTTACAGGGCCTACTTTCTCTACCACCGTGGCTGGCCCTTTCCAGTGGGCTAGGAACTTATGAGGGTCGGATGGTACGAGTATAAGTACCCTATCACCAACTTCCAATTGGCGATCTTTAGCCTTCCTATCGTAGTAAGTCTTTTGTTTTCTTTGGGCAAATTCTAAATTTTCTCTTCCCAATGCAGCCACTTGAGCTAGCCTCTGTTTTAGTTGAGACAAATGAGATAACACATCTAGTTCGGTCTCACTCGGAGGATCCCAACCCTCCTTTACAATATCAAGCAGCCCCCGGGGAACCCTCCCATATAACATTTCGAAGGGACTGACCCCCAAAGAGTCCTGAACCCTTTCACGGGCGGCAAATAAAACATAGGGAACAAACAGGTCCCAATCCCGCATATTCCCTCTTAGCCCCTTCTTTATCATATGTTTGAGAGTCTGATTAAACCTCTCTACTAAGCCATTTGCCTGCGGGTGATAAGCAGAGGTTTTAATATGTCTTATCCCCAGATCTCTCCAGAATCCTTCCATCTCCTTGGATAGAAAGTTACTTCCACGATCCGACAGAACCTCCCGGGGAAAACCAATGCTACAAAATAATCCCATCAACTCTTTCATGAGAGCTTTAGAAGTTGTTTTCCGGAGGGGAAAAGCCCAAGGAAATCTTGTGGCCACATCCATCACCACAAAGATAAAATTATACCTCCTTACAGTTCTTTCCAATGGCCCTATTATGTCCATGGCTAATCTTTTGAGCGGTTCATCTACCACTGGGATCGGAATTAAGGGGACTTGAGGTGGCCGATCCATAGTCAGTTTCTGACAGGAGGGACAGGTCTTACAAAATTCCTCCACCTCTTGTCTCATCCTCGGCCAGAAGAACCTGCCCAACATCTGGGTCTGCGTCGCTAGTGCTCCCTTATGTCCAGCTAATGGGGAATCATGAGCTAGTTGAACAATAATCCTCCTAAACCCTTTCGGGACTACCAATTGTTCATTCATTTCCCCTGGCCGTGCGGGGCAAGGTTCTATCTTATAAAGCAGCCCCCTACTAATCTTAAATCCCGCTTTTCTTGATTGGGGACCTGTAGCCTGTTGCCACAGATCTTGCAAGGACGGGTCAGCACGTTGCTCTCTAAGAAAGGTAGGGAAAGTATCCATTATTTCCTGGGGAAGTCCTGGGAACTTGTGCGTCTGACCCATCGCTTGCAAGGCCTGAGTGCGTTGTTGCTGCTGCCTCCTCTTCTGAGCCCTTGAGGCTCTTGCCTGTTTTTGAGAAGATCTTTCCACAACTCCCTCTTGAAACGGGAACAGTTTCCCTAGTTCACTCTCAATACTTGCATAGGGTATACCCTGTGAACGCGTATTAACAAACCCGTGTTTAGGATCCAGGCATTTCCTTAATCCCGGCCAATCCTGACCCAGAATTAAATCATAGGGGGCACCGGGTACTAAGGCTACGGAAACTTGGTAAACCCTATTTTGGTGTAGGATTGTGGTCGGTCTAAGTTCATAATGTACGCTATCTCCGTGTATGCATTTAATAACCACCTTTGCCCTTTCTGAGGTCTCTCCCTCCCCAGGGAATACTTTTTCCCAGAAACCTACCGCCATCATTGACTGGTCGGCCCCGGTGTCAATCAAGGCTAAAGTTTCGTGTCCACCTACGGACACCGTGGTAGTACATGCATTTTTAAGCCCTTGTTCATGAATATATTTTTCCCTTTCTCCACTATTATCACCCCTAGCCTTCCGGCTGGATATATTTACTACCTTACAACCATCTTGTGAAGGTCCTAACCGTCCACACCTAACCCATCCCCTTTTACTTCGTGGAGCATTAGGTTGAGATGCAGGCATAGAGGTCACCTTAAGGGAGGGTTTCTTATTCCGCAATACACCTAGCTCACGAGAGTTCTGCCTTGGTGGGTGTGCTTGCATCGGACTAACCCTAGGACCTACCCCTGAGAGTCTCTGGATACCATGACAGGTGTCAACGCCTTCAAAGCCCCATCCTAGCACCTCAGGAGTAAACAAAACTTCACGGTCCTCTCTGGTTATAGACTCTGACCATTTTAAATGAGGCGATATATTAAGTCCTACCAGAGCAGAAGAGGCTACCCTTGTAGGCACCTGGCCAAGTGGAACGGCAGTGTTCTGTTGGAGTAGTTGTGCAAACACTCTGGCCTGCTCCTGAACTGCGGTCATTAATGTTCCATACTGTTGCATCATAGCGGCCTGCCGGGTTTGCCAACAGGCCTCATTGCTCCTTAATATCTCCTGAAGTTCCTGGGCTTGCCTCTGATCCTCCTCGGCTACCGCTGCCAAAACCTGGGCCTGCTCCATTGCACCCCTAGAAAACAAAATAAACAAGAAAAAGACTCCAAGTGTGGCCGCTTGGTAAGAGTGTCCTCCCCCTTACTAGCCTCCCCAGTTTCCAGTCCTCCCCCAACCAGCACCACTTTATCCTCACCAGCTACCCCTAGATACCCTTACCAGAGGTACTGGTGAGTCTTCGCATTCGTGCTGATTGGGTGCACCGCCCGTGCTGTGTCCGGTCTGGAACTGGGTCACCGGCTCGGTCCACTGGTCCTTCAGGTCCTCCTGGCACTCGGCTCTGGAACTCCGGAACTCAGTTCTCACTCTCTCTTCCTCCGACCTCCTACTGAGCTCCACGCCATTCTCCACAGGATATGCAGTTATCTTGATCTTGATTTCCGGTTTCCGGTTGGAAGTTCGTCCCTCCGAATTGGTCACCGAATTTCCGGGAAACCTCAATACGATTCTCCCAAACAACAATTGGTCAGCAATCCAATAATCCAAAAAATAAAAGGTAAGTACCTATGCCATTCCTTAGCTCAAGTTCAAAATGGCACCGCAAAAGAAAAAAAAATATATATATATATATATATATTTTTTTTTTTTTTAATTGCAGTACCTTGGTGTGTCCTGCAGGAGGTGCTATATCCCACTCCTGATACCAAAACTATGTGGCCCACTGTAGCCCAGGACAGGGCTCCAATAGTGCTCTCAGTGATAAGCCACCAAAATAACACCCAGACATGTGGCCCGGACTGGAGCCACCCTGCAGGACCGAACTCCACTCAGGAATACAAAAAAAAAGGAAAAGAAAAGTAATATTAGGTTTATTTCCTTATTGTCTCAAGGTAAGTAGTCTTGCAAGAATAATAGCCCAAACTTGTCAGAATGTTCTTAGGCAAAGCAACACAAAAAGTAGCAAACAGGGAAAGCAAATAACAGCACAAAAATAAAGTCTTTAACTTGCTCTCAGCAGTGCTTCAACTTCCGCTGTGGCAGAGAGTTTAATTCCCCTCAGTCGCAGCCCTGTCTGCTCCCACGCAGACAGTTTTGAAATACCAACGTAATACAGTTCATGGTACTCACTACACACTGGTGTCCAAAGTCCACACAAGCCTCTGGCCAGTTCCACTCACTGCCAGGTCAGGAGAGTGATAGGTTTTGCAAAAATGAAGCCTTTAACTTGACTTGCCAATTCCCACCCAGGGTGTACACAAAACCTCTCCCCATCACTCTCTAGCTTGCACTCAAAAATAATTCCTCAAAACAGTCCAAAACAAACAAACTTCACTCACTGTTTGTGGGTGGTAGCCAAATCTACCTGCATAGTTTCCACAAACTCAGGGTCATATGCTGCCAGGCTTTCCTCAACTTCCATGGACTGATCTTCTGGCAACTGTGGCTCCTCCGCCTGACCAGCCTCAACCAGCTCCATTGGAATAGGCTTGTTGCACCTGTTTGGCTCCAGAGACTCTCTAGGGAGAAAGGGCTTCAATCTCCTCCCTAGTTGGCTCCCTTTCCTATTCTCAGTTAAAGGTTTAAATACCTTGGGGCAACGCCCAGCTGAGTCAGTCCTGGCAGTGTTCCAAGGACCTCTTGGGCTCCCCTGGTGGACAGAATTATTATCATTCTCAGGAAGTCCCTGTCCCTTCCAGATTCCTTCCCGGGATTTCTTTCTTTCAGCTTTTTCCTTTGTCCTACCTGGGACCTGAGCAGGGAGAATACCTGGCTGGTCACAATGTGGCACCTGTTTCTATGAGAAATTCAACTGGATAATCATTCACTTTAATGTTTACATGTGGTTCATTTTTGCCTAACCGAGCTTCTAAATCTACCCAGCTGTAGTCATTGAGCATTTCAAATGGATTTGGGGATCTAAGCTGCCAGACAGGAAAATGCTGGGGTTCCTGGGGAAATCTCATCTGTTGCCTTTGTCTACAATTTCGGGAATAATGACCTACACGATTACAGGTCCAACAGATAACAGATTGACCTTGAGCATTAGGTTCATAACCTCAACCTTGTCCATAACCTCTACCTCTAGAAGCCTCTCTGCCACATCCCCTATTACGTGGGTCCTGTGAATGCCAAGAATAAAATATATCTTTTATTTCTGGCCAGTATCCATGTCGGACTGTTTCCTCATCTAATTCACCTAAATCCTGGTCCCTATCCTTAAGCACTAGCTTAAATGTCTTTTCCCCAAAGACAGTCTTTGTCTCTGAGGTTTTCTCTTTTTTCATTTGGCAATTTATCTTAATCATCTAATACACTGTTCTTTAACTGCCGGTCTGCAGGAAATTTCTGCCGGTCCGCGCAGGGCCGGTGAGATTGATTAACTTCAATTTCTTGCCAGTCCGCGCAGAGCCAGTAAGATCGACAAGATATTTCAGCTGGTCCGGGCTGGGCTGGAGAGATCATGGAGAGCCTCCGAAAATAGCTTTCTCCCCTCTCTGCAGCTCTCCTTGCTTACCAGCGCAGTGATTCACGAAGGCAGCCTTGGGGCTTTTGCTGAGTCGTAGCTGCCTCTGATGATGCAACTTCCTCTTTCCTCAGAGGCAGTGCAACTTCCTCTTTCTGAGGCTGCCTTCCTGAATCACTGCGCTGGCAAGTAAGGACTGCTGCTGGGAGGGGAGAAAGCCACTGTTGGAGGCTGGGAAGCTGCTGGGCAAGGGAAAAAAGGAGACAACTGCTACTAGATCTGGAGAGGGAGAAGGAGAGATGCTGCTGGGAGGGGAGGAGGGAAAGGAGTCTGGGAAGCTGCTGGGCAAGGGAAAAAAAGGGACAGCTGCTATTGGACCTGGAGGGAAGGATAAGATGAGATGCTGCTGGGAAGGGAGGAAGGGAAGAGAGTTACTGCTGGACAGGAGGAGGAGGGAAGGAAACAGCTGGCAGGGAGATTAGAGGAGGGGAAGGAGAGAGACAGGCATGAGAAAGTAGAGAGATTGATGATGGGAAGGGGTCAGCAGAGAAATAAGCAGAGAGGGACAACGATGCTAGATCTGGTGTAGGAGAGATAAAAATGAAGAGAGCAGTGAAGCTGGAATGAATCATGTAAAAAGGAGAGAGGGGGCACAGGCTGGATGGAAAGGGAAGAGGGGCATAGAAAGAAGACAGATACCATATGGAAGGGGGAGAGGGCAGACAGTGGATGGAAGGGGCAGATGCTGGATTGAAGAGACAGAGAAGGCAGACGCTGGAAGGAAGAGAGTGAAAAGAAGATGAAAGTAGAAACCAGAGACGACAAAAGGTAGAAAAAACTAATTTTATTTCTATTTATGATTAGAATATATCAGATTTGAAATATATATCCTGCTAGAGCTGGTGTTAGACATAATGGGGACTGCAAAGCCCAGGCTGTGCTTCTTTAGCTTCCAGCTGGCTTAGGGTTCTCTCTGACCAGAGGCAGTTGCCCTAGTTGTACTCCCCTAACACTATTCCTGTCATGTGTGACTGCAGTATTCTGTTAGCATGATATTTCTGTGTAGCATTCTGTAATAATTTGGCTTGTTCAGTTTTCTTGATAGTAGAGGGGGATATATGTGAAGGGGAGGGGAGACAGGGGTTTTGTTGATCCTTGCTCTGTATTATTTGTATTTCTAAAATGACAATTGTATAGAATATTGTTTCTTTTTATACTTTAATAAAATGCATTCAATATAAAATCATAACTGAGGCTTGTGCAGATGGGATCAGGTGATTTGCGGGGACCGAGCTCGCGGAGATGGGGCGGAAATGGGGTTTTTAAATTTTAGTCCTAGTAGTTTGCCGGTCTACAAAATAATTCTTTTATTTCTGCCAGTCCACGGGTGTAAAAAGGTTGAAAAACACTGATCTAATAAACTTTTAACTTGCAATCCCATTAGTTTATTCTGCAAAAGTTGAGCCATATCATCCGACCGGGAGCCAAGATTCATACCAGCACCTAATTGTGGGTACCATTTATTCAATTAGAGAAACTATCCCCATGTTTTACTATGGTATGCAAACTGATTAGCATGCGCTAATTGAATTAGCACACACTACACGCTAACGCATCCATAGACTAACATACACATGTTAGCGTTTAGCATGCGCTAAATGGGTTAGCACACCTTAGTAAAACAGGGCCTATATGTAGCTTTGAAAAAAATTTATAACGAAAATAAAAAATAAAAAAATATTTTAAATGAAAGAAAAAATCAAATATACAACATAAATCATAAATTAAAATAAAAGGAATAAAATAAGGAACCAATGATAGCTTGCATTAGGCTGGTATGATAAGACTTAGGCCCTCTTTTACTAAGGTGCACTAAGTGTTTTAGTGCACATTTAGTGTGCACTAAATCAACGCGTGCACTAACCACTAACACGTCCATAGGATAACATGCACGTGTTAGCATATAGTGTGTGATTAGCGCGCACTAATATTGATCGCGTGTTAATAAGCATAGCACACCTTAGTAAAAGAGGGGGTTAGTCTAAAACCAAACAGCTGCAAGCACTTGAGGTAACCTTTTCCCTATGAAATATCTATTGAAATACAGCTACTACTATATTGTTAAAGAAAAATATATAGTAGAAGATTAGACTAGAGAATGACATGGTGGTTGTTACCCGTCAAAACAGGGAGAGAAAAATTAGTGGTCACTGCGGGGATGGTGACAAGACCATTCACCATCCCATGGAGCAGTGAATGGTCTTGTTTCTGCAGTGAAGCCAGCACAGTTCGCGTGGTCCAGCATCCCCACCCGATCGCCGCATCCCACATCCTGCCAGTGAGAGATTGGAGAAACTGGGCCTCTTCTCCCTTGAAAAGAGGAGACTGAGAGGGGACTTGATCGAAACATTCAAGATACTGAAGGGATTAGACTTAGAAGATAAAGGCAGGTTGTTCACCCTTCCAAGGTAGGAGAACGAGAGGGCACTCTCTAAAGTTGAAAGTGGATAGATTCCGTACAAACGTAAGGAATTTCTTCATCACCCAGAGAGTGGTAGAAAACTGGAACGCTCTTCCGGAGTCTGTTATAGGGGAAAACACCCTCCAGGGATTCAAGACAAAGTTGGACAACTTCCTGCTAAACTAGAAAGTACGCAGGTGAGGCTAGACTCATTTAGAGCACTGGCCTTTGACCTAAGGGCTGCCACGTGAGCGGACTGCTGGGCAAGATGGACCACTGGTCTGACCCAGCAGCAGCAATTCTTATATTCTTATGCCATCTCCCTCCCTCCACCTCACCTTAGGTGCCGAGTCCGACTTTAATTCTTCTTCTCCCAGTCGCACGCTTTCAATAAGCCGCGCATGCATGGCTGCTTGAATTGTTGAATCTTCTCCTCTGGCACAACCAGAAACAGGAAGTTGGGTCAGAGGAGAAGATTCAACAGCTCAAGCAGCCACCAATGTGGGGGGGGGGGTGTTGAAGGGAGAGGCACAATAACAGAGCAAATGGAAGACACAGAGAGAAGACAGACAGTGGATGAAAGGAATTCAATGAGAAGATGAGGAAAGCAGAAACCAGACAACAAAGGTAGAAAAAAAAAATCTATGTATTTTCTTTCTTTTTATTTTGCTTTAGGATAAAGTAGTATATTAGTTGTGTTGATAAAAATTTATAAACAAAGCCCTGCCAGCTGAACATCTTTTTCTCTAGTTCAGCAGCCAAAACTTTGATTTATAAGGAAGGAATAAGCTAAATATTGCAGTACTGAGGCTTGTATGGATGCTACGTGGACAGTAGTCGTGGGGACGGGGCAGGAACAGTGGCTGCGGGGACGGGGACGGGGATGGGGTGGGGACAGTGGTCGTGGGGACGGGGTGGTGATAGGGATTGTGGTCGCGGGGGCGGGGCAGTGACAGGGACAAATTTTTTCCCCGTGTCATTCTCTAGATTAGACCACACTACAGTGGCTACCAATTAGTCAAAGAGTGAGTAGTCTAGACATTATTGTTGAAGAATTAGAATGTATCCAATCTAGGCATATTTGCCCACAACAAAGATCTTCAAAATTGCTCTCATATTTTGGGAAACTGGAATTCCTTGGCAGGAAGGATTTTGGAATACTGGAAAGTGGTGAATGTTACGTTGATCATCAAGAAAGGTTCAAGGGGAAATCTGATGTCTGACCTCGGTACCAGAGGCACTGAAAAAGGACCCTATCATTGACCACCTTGACGGACACAATATGATGAGGACCAGCCAGCAAAGCTTCAGCAAAGAAAGATCTTGCTTGACGAACTTGCTGCACTTCTTTGAGGGAGTTAACAGGCAGATAAATAAGGGTGACCCGGTCGACATTGTATTTCTGGATTTTCTGAAGGCATTTGACAAGGTCCCGCATGAACGACTACTTTGAAATATTGTGAGCCATGGAATCAAGGGTGAAATACTCATGTAGATGAAAAATTAGTTGGCGGATGGGAAACAGAGAGTGGGGGTAAATTGACAATACTCGGACTGGAAAAGCATACGCAGGTAAGGCTAGACTCAGGGCACTGGTCTGACCCAACATCAGCAATTCTTATGTAGAATTCTACCGGTAAACAAAGGGTAAACAAGGGTTGTCCACAAAATTAGAATTTTTTTTAAAAAAATCCATAGTTTCAATTACAAAAACTAGACATAGTAGCACCATTTTCTGAACTCTTGTTTTTCATCAGTAGAATCATAGGTAGCTTCTAAACTAAACTAAATCTTGGGTTTATGTACAGCATCATCTCCACAAAGTGGAGCTCGACACGGTTTACAGGGATTGGGATAGAACGGAACTCCAATGGAATTATAGAAGTAAGTATGAAGAGAGGTTAGGGCTTAAAGTACCAGAGAGGGGGAGATGTTTCTAAGTTGAGCCAGCTCAAATGCAGTTTCCCCGTTAGTGTCACAGCAAGTGGATACTCCATCACCACCTGTGGCACTCAGAAGAAGTTTATTTCAGCCTCGCAGGTTACCTTTTCACTCTGCTGAATTTGATTTATTTTGCTAACCATTTGGGCTAGTAAAAATATGTCCATGGCAAGAATGTTATGACAGGATAATAACCTCCTGCTCTGAAAATAAATGCTTCGTCTCTGCCTCAACATTAATTTTCTATAAATATTACAGCAGGAGACCATTATCTTGTCACAATATTCTATTCAACTGACATTATCTCTTAATGCATCCAGCTGTGCATCTGGTGCTATGGTTGGATCAACAATCCACTGTGAAAATAGCTAGAGCCTTGCTGTGTATATACACCCCTTAGAGACCACAGGACCAAATGTAAGTGGAAAAAATGTTCTACAGTAGTACATGAAGTTGATTCACCTCTCTTCTTTTGAGGGAAGAAGGAATATTTTATTAAATTCCTATTTTGCTAAGTTTACTAATAGATTAATTGAATTTTAAGAAATTTAGTGGCATTTTTGAAAGAAAATCCAAGTCAGAATTGGGACTTTCTGCTCATAATATCCCTCAAAAAATAAACACCGGGATTTCCTATTTGAAAATATGTGAGAAGGACCTTCGTGCACTGAAAATATCTAAAATGAACAACCATTTTCAAAATGAAATCTCCAAACTATGAATGCCAAAAAAGCAGGCACAAAAGTGTCTGTCTAGCATGATTTGTAGAAAGATGGTTACACAGACATCCCTGCACAGCAAAGGGGCAACAGTATAATAATATGTGATTTCACTTACCCCAACATTGCCTGAAAAAATGTTACATCAGGGAGTACTAGGGAGATACAATTCCTAGATGTAATAAATGACTGCTTCTTGGAGCAACTGGTCCAGGAGCTGACTAGAGGGGAGCTATTTTAGATTTGGTCCTTAGTGGAAAGCAGGGTATAGTACAGGAGGTAATTGTGTTGGGTCCGCTGGGAAACAGTGATCATAACATGATCAAATTTGAGCTGATATCTGGAGTAATGTCATTTTAAAAAAATCTATTGTAGCGGCATTTAATTTTCAAAAGAGTGACTATGATAAAATGAGGAAAGCGGTTGTACAGAAGCTAAAAAGATCAGTGTCAAAGGTTAGGACAATATACCAGGCATGGATGTTATTTAAAAACACCATCGTGGAAGCCCAGATCAGATGTTTACTAGTATGCTTATTAAAAATGTTTGACTGCACTTCGGTTAGCAACAGCACAATTTACAGATATTAAAAAAAAAGAGAGAGAGAAAGGAATGCCATTAAAACATAGAAAAGTAAAAAGAAGATAAAATCCAAAATTAAAAGATAAAATTATTTAAAGTCTAAATAATTGCCAAAGAGAAGGCTCTATTCCCAATATTTTCAAGAAAATGCTAGCCCAAAAAGATGAATCTTAACCAATGACCTGAATTTTACATAAGAAAGCTCAGAGCAAATCACAACTGGAAGAGAATTCCATAAACAAGGAACAGATGCAAAAAAAAAAAAAGCAGAGTTACGTTTTGAAGCCAATCACACCAAATGAACTAGAGGCAAAGTCAATTGATGGACAGATACTGAGCGTAAATTACAAGCAGGCCTATAAGGAACTAATAATTTTCCCACATAGTCAGGTTAGAATATAAGAATAGCCTTACTTGGTCAGACTAATGGTTCATCAAGCCCAGTAGCCCATTCTCACGGTGGCCAATCCAGGTCACTAGTACCTGGCCAAAACCCAAGGTGTAACAATATTCCATGTTACCGATAACAGATTGTAGTGCTTTAAAGGCAAGTGTTAAAGCCTTATGAATAAGATGAAATTTAATAAGTAACCAATGACACTCCTTTAAAAAAGGAGAAATATGATCGTATCTCTGAGCATTTACAAGAACTCTAATAGCAGTATTCTGTACAGTTTGCAACTTCTTAATAGATACTGATGGTAGTCCAGTGTAAACAATATTGCAATAGTCAAGCTTTGAAGTAACTAAAGCATAAATGGGAGGTTCACAACACGGTTTATCAATATAAGCATGGATAGAACAAATCAATGTATTCAATGTATTAACAAAGGTGGAAAGAAGAAAAAACGAGAGTCGGCATGGTTAAAAGGTGAAGTGAAAAGGGATATTGGAGCGAAAAAATCCTTTAAAGAATGGAAAAAGGATCCAAATGAAGAAAATAAGAAGAGTCTCAAACTAGGTGCTCTTTTTCACTACCAATTCTGACCATTCAATACAAGCAATATCAAGAAAATGGTACAGAAAATAATATCCAGTTCATATATCAAGCATTCTTTTTTGGGGGGGATCATCAGACGGCACTTGCCAGATTAGATCCAATCTCCAACAATTGAACCCTTGTCAAATCATCATTAGTCCTGTCACTTCTGACATAACGTTATATTTCACCCAACGAGGCTGCATCAGAGCAGCTCTAAAAGCACTTAAACATGTATTCTCCCACCCGCTACTAGGTGCTGTAAATGCAGTGAGTTGCTGTAGTAGCGGGTAGGAGAACACGTTTAAGTGCTTTTAGAGCTTTTAGATGCAATAATAAAAAAGTTAAGAAAGAATATGAAGAGAAACTTGCCAAAGAGGCAAAAACTCTGTAGGGGTGTTTCCTTATTTGCACCTGAAGGTTAGGCCTCTATGACATCATCAAGCCTGAACCATCATTTAAGCCTGATCCATTGTCTGCAAGAAATCTTTCCAGAATGAACTTGCAAGAAGAGAAAGAAGAACACATCTTTGCTGTTTCTGCCTGATGCATTCTGGGTATGTACCAGAATGGTATTCTAGTCAAGGACATCCATCTATGTCTTCATGCTCAGACTGTGTGAATCTTGGGGGAGTTATACTCCTATGCTGTGCTTATCTATCGAAAGGCGCCTATGTCTCCTAGCCTGCATGAGACTTTACACAGAAAGGCTATTCATCTAAGTTCTGTTTCTGGATTGGTCCAGAGAAGTCATCTGACGAGATCCAAGTGAAAAGGTGCTAATTATAATTAGTCTGTGCCGGGATGTAAGTGAACTCACATCTCATCACAGGTATTCTCCACGCACCTCTTTTATAATAATTAAGACCTGAACAGTTACCTTGTGTGACTCTCTGCCTGAGAGAGGGTAAATCGGACCTTAAACAGATCTGAATTCCATCACATCAAGGAAACCTTTGCTGCCAATAAATTATAGCTGCACCAGTGGCGGACAAACACTTGTTCCTGTAACCAAAGGATTTCTATATCTGCTAAGCTGAGGAGAAACGTCTTCCATTTCACCTGATTTTGTGCCAAGGCCTAATTGGATGGTGAGATAATTGGATGGTGAGATAAAGATTATTATCTTTTCAGCTGGGGTTATATAAGTGCATCCGATTGTGATATAGGATAAGGCTTGTAAAGCTACTCTCGGTGATAACTGTAATAGATTGCTGCTAATCAGGAATTATTATTATAAGGAATTGTTTAGTGTGTGTAAGAATTAGTTTTACTTAGTTATCTAGCAAGTGTGTTGTGATAATTATGTACTGAGTTTCATAAATGTAATCGGATATTTTGTGAACAATATTTAGATATTGCTGCTGGCTTGTGAATTATATTTTTCTATTTTCATAATAAAGTATTTCTCATTAGCCTTGGTCTGGTCTTGTAAATAGGCAAGAAAGCTGAACCTGGATGAGATATTATGGTCTTCCCTAGAAACTAACAGGCACATATTTGTTTATGTAACTGATTAGTAGACCATAAATCTTTCTACAACTCATAGTAATGATTTTTTTAAGGAACATCAGAAGCAGAAAACCTGTAAGAGAATCTGTGGGACCGTTTTAGGATCAAGAAGCAAAAGGTCGCTCAGAGAGGATAAGGCCATAGTGTATAGAATGAATGAATTCTTTGCTTCGGTCTTTATGGAAGAAGATGTAAGAGATCTACCTGAACCAGAAAGTAACCCCCAAAATTTCATCTCACAATGGTGTACACGAAGTACAGCTATCTTAGATGAGCTAGCCCCAATACAAACAAAAAACAGAATCAGCAGACGATCAGACAAATGGTTCGACAATGAACTATTCCTACTCAAAAGACAATGCAAGTGACTAGAAAGAAAATGGAGAAAAAACAACCAAGAAATCACTAAAACATCATGGAGAAAACTAAACCAACAATACAAGCAAAAGCTAAAAGAAAAGAGAAGGACACACTATACCGACCAAATAGGCACAGAAATTCAAGACATAAAAAAAACTATTCCAATTGCTAAAAGAACTCACAGATACTAAACCCTTCCTGGCCAACAATGACACTCCACCCCCTTCAACCACCCTTTTAGCTGAATACTTTTAAAACAAAGTTACAACTGCCAGGACTACCTTCACTGGAATCCCAGCTCACCTAAAAGAGATTACAATGCCCCCCCACAGAAAAAGAATCAGCTGCAACAGACAGAACCTGATCCCACTTCTCCACTATACAATGGACCGACCTTAACAAACTCTATAAAAAATACAGCCATGCAGCCTGCGACCTCAACCACCACCCTCCATACTTGTTAAAAACCTCTAGCACTACTTTCTGCGCTCTCCTCTTACAATGGATAGAAACCATGCTCACAGATGGCCTTTTCCCGCAAGATCTCAACAAAATCATTGTCATCCTGATCCTAAAAGACCCTAAAGGAGCAACAGATCAACCATCCAAAGTCCAACTACAGACCCATAGCCTCAATACCACTTTATGTCAAGCTAATGGAAGGCCTTGTAGCGAAACTCCTCACCAACTACCTAGAAAACCACAACTTACTCCAACCTACACAGTATGGTTTCATAACCAATTACAGCACAGAGACACTACTAGGATCCCTCCTGGACACAGTTAGACAACACCTCAGCACAGGCAGAAAAATGTTGATTATACAACTAGATCTCACCGCAGCATTTGACCTGGTGGACCATGACATCCAACTACAAATGCTAGATTCAATAGGAATCATAGGTAAAGTACACACATGGTTTCAAGGATTCCTACAATCCAGGACATACAGAATAAAGACAAACAAAGAAAAATCAGAACCATAGTCCAACCCCTGCGGTATACCCCACGGATCACCTTTATCCCCAACACTCTTCAACCTCCACATTGTATCCCTCAGCACCTGCCTAGACAAATTAGGCTTAACCTCCTATAGCTATGCAGATGACATCACCATTCTCCTTCCTTTTGAGCAACCAATGCCCTCCATGACAGACACACTACCCAAACCAGTAGAAACAGTAACAACATGGATGAACAATCACAAATTGAAACTGAATCCAGATAAAACAAAATTCATACTCCTTGAAAATAACAAATCCTCAACCATAACAAACTTAGTAATAAACTCTATCATATACCCCATTCAACCCATTAAAACTTATGGGAATTATGATAAACAGATGCTGTACAAATCAACAAAACAATACAGAAATCATTCGTAGTCATGAGAAATCTAAGTCAAGTTCGAAAATTCTTCAACAGAAAACAATTCCAGCTCATGGTCCAGTCCCTAGTCCTAGGTCTTCTAGACTACTGCAACATCCTCTATCTCCCCTGCCCCACAACCATGATAAAACAACTACAAACAGTACAAAACACAGCTCTGAGAATTATCAATTTCCTGAGGAAACATGACCACATCACAGCAGCATACCTCAAATCACATTGGCTCCCAATACAAGCAAGAATACTATTCATATTCTACTGTCTACTATTTAAAACCATAAATAGAAATACCCCAGCCTGCTTGAACAACTGCCTAATCCAAACTACCACTGCCAGACATAGGAGAACCCACATACCATTCACGCATCCTCCAATCAGAGACATCAAATGAAAAAAACTGTATGATGGCCTTTTAGCTACACAAGCAGCAAAACTAGACTACCAACTCTCCAATTTACTGATCACGACCCCAGACTACAAAACTTTCAGAAAAGAAATAAAAAACATCCTATTCAAGAAATCCTTAAAGGCAAACTAACACCGCAAGAATCATCTCAGTCCCCTGTAGCAACCCACTCTGTAATACTCCTGGAAATGTCTAGATAACTTCTTATGTAATCCGCCATGAACCGCAAGGTAATGGTGGAATAGAAATCACTAATGTAATGTAATGATGCAGAGGAACTGAAAGAAATCTTGGTGAATCTGGAAGATGTACTAAGTCAAATTGAAAAGCTAAAAAGTGATAAATCGACCCTTGAGAGGTCACGTGATGCCATAAGCGGGTGAGGACGCGTTTCTGATCGGCTCCGGGACCCCGCTCCTCCCTTAGCAATATTTGTTGGTCTTTCGGCGTTTTCGTTGCCGCGGATCACTCACTCCCGACCTGGGCCCACATGGACAGATATCTCACTCGGTCCCAGGAGGCGGCGCGCATGAAACCGGCGCGCAAAGAAAAAGAAAAGGAGCGTGTAAGCCCTGGCGCGGTCAAAATGGCGGCCGCTTCCGGAACCGCTGTCTCGGAGTTCACGGCTGCGGCGCTGAACGAATTAAAGGCGGCGGTGGCACAGGTTCTGGGTCCTCAGATGGAAACCTTGACGACCCAGATGACCCGCCTGGAACAACTATTAACTAACACGGCGGCCCGAACTACCGAGCTGGAACAGCGAGTGTCCACGGCAGAGGACTCCCTAAACTCACATGAACTAGATCTCGCGGCCTTGCAGGAAACGGTTCATCTCCAAGCTGCTAAATTGGATGATCTAGAGAACCGTTCTCGCCGAGGGAATCTTCGTTTTATGGGAATGCCTGAAAACATACCGGACGCTCACCTGATAGCTGAGCTGGAGGGCTGGCTGGAGTTAGATTTTCCTGACACAGCGTCCTTGGGCCCGCTCTGCTTGGAACGTGCACATCGTCTTGGAGCGCGCCCGGCCAGGGATTCCAGGCCCCGGGTTGTGATCGCGAAATTCCTGAACTATAGACACAAAATGGAGATCTTACGGCAGTACCGTGCTAAACGCGATACTTTGAAGTTTCGGGGCTCCGCTGTCAGGATAAGTCAAGATTATTCAGCAGCCCTCATAGAACGCAGGAAAGCCTTTTATCCACTATGTGCTAAATTGGAGGAGAGCAAACATCGTTTTCAATTTCTATATCCAGCGGTCTTGAAGATCCATTATGAGGGCTCCTGGCATATGTTCACCGTGGCCTCTGAAGCCGCAGACTACATTAATAAATCTCTACAACCTGCTTCAGAGCCTCCATGATACTCTCTTGAGTTTCTGTGCTATCACTAATTGCTGGTGGGGCTATTAGTAGCTTAGCCGGAAGCCACATAATTGTTTTCATTGTTCATTGCTAATGTTGCACTGTTGTTTAACTATTAATAATTGGAGGGGTGGGGTACTGTGGGGCGCCAATTTTTGGACCTCTTTCATATTCCTCGGGAATATGATTTTTGGGTTTCTTTGGGGCATGGGTGGGGGAGGGAAGATAGGTTGGGAACAGATCACTGATATGATGTTTTGGATTCTAATCATTTCCTATTTCTTGCTCACTATTTGCTATGGGGGCACTTTCTACATTGTTTGGTTTTCTACTGCTTACTCGGGCGGGGCTGGGCGCCCGGGTGTCAGATACTTACGGCATTTTGTTTCATATCGTCTGTGTTTTGACCCTGGGTGACCACTCCCTCCGTATTCTGTCCTGGAATGTGTCAGGAATTTCATCTCCAGTGAAACGCACCAAACTCTTGAGACAGATAAAACACCATCGGGCTGACCTAGCATGCTTGCAGGAGACTAAATTATCCCGGGAGGAACATCAAAAGTTGCGGAGGGGCTGGGTGGGCTCCGTCTATTCGGCTTCTTCTTCGGGGAAAAGAGCGGGAGTATGTTTATTGGTCCGCAAAGGTTTACAATGTTCTGTAACGTTAATTTCTGAGGACCCTTTGGGTAGATATCTGCTCTTAAAACTTTCTCTGCAGGGTACTGACTTCCCAGGACTTTTTTGATTCTCTGGTGTCCATAGGTCTCCAGGATACTTCGCTGCCCCTATTTATAGCTGGAGATCTTAACCAAGTGATGGATAACTCTCTTGATCGTTCCTGCTCTTTTGTATCATCCCCACCTAATTTGACTAAGGGCATTCCCTTTCTATGTCAATCTTTAGGTTTGATAGATCCCTACTTCTACACCCACTGGAACGAGATTATACACACCAGTCGCGTGCCCACGGGTCCTTCTCCCGTTTAGACTATTTTCTGATTTCGGAATCTCTGTTTGTCCAAGTTTCTGAGGCTACCATAGGCCCGCTGGAGGTGTCCGATCATTGCCCTATTTGGGTGGACCTGGCCTGGACGTTGTCTCCTATGGGATCCCGTCGGTGGCGTTTTCCATCTTATCTCCATGAGGACCCCACCTTTGGGGAATATCTCCGGACGTGTTGGGAGGATTTCTTGACAACCAACGCACAACACCGCACCGACCCGGGCCTATTCTGGGAAACCGCTAAAGCTGTCCTTAGGGGGGCGATTATCGCTTACATAGCAGCACGGAATAAACGCATTTCGGCAGGCATTATTCGTTTGGAGAGACAATGCTCTTCTTTGAAAGCGGCGTTCTTGCGCACCCCCACCGCCGCTTTACGGGATGAACTTCATTCGGCTCAGGTATCCCTTAATACATTAATTCATGATCGTACTAAACGCTCTCTTATCTATCGCAAATATAAATTCCACCGCTATGGAAATAAACCGGGCCGGATGCTGGCATCTTTAACTAAGAACTAGCAAGAATCTAGATATATTTCGAAAATTCGGCATGGTCCTAACACTTATCATACCAAACCGAAAGACATAGCAGACGCGTTCTATCAACATTTTTCTACCTTCTATTCGGATTCCAGACCATATTCTGGCCCCGACGTCTTAGATTATTTAGAAGATGCTGGCCTGCCTTGTTTCACTGAACAACAGCGGGACACCCTGAACAGACCTGTACAGGGCATAGAGATACAAAAGGCAATTAAGACATTGCGCTCTTGTACAGCCCCAGGCCCGGATGGGTTTTCGGCGGAATTCTTTAAGATGATGTCGCCTCAGCTCTGTGAATCCTTGATGTCCTACTATGACGAGGTTATGGAGAAGGGGGCTTTACCGGACTTCGCGAACTCTGCCACCATCACATTACTTCCTAAACCGAACAAACCTAGGGATGACATTGACTCCTACAGACCGATATCTTTACTTAATGTAGATGTAAAAATTCTGTCTCGCTTGTGGGCCAATCGTTTAACACCTCTTTTACCGCAGGTTATCTGTCCAGCACAGGTTGGATTTGTTCAAGGCCGCCACTCGGTTCTCAATGTTCGTCGGGCGCTTCTGGCTATGGCCAGAGCGCAAGCCTCCAACACCTTGAGCATACTAGTGAGTCTGGATGCGGCCAAGGCATTTGATCAGGTTCTCTGGCCTTACCTGTTTTCTGTTCTTGAATATGTGGGCATTGGAGGGTATTTTTTAGCTGCATTGCGAGCCCTGTATTCTTCTCCCAAGGCATCAATTTTGGTTAACGGGATGTTTACACCGTCTTTTGAGGTTGGTAGAGGGACACGTCAGGGTTGCCCGCTATCGCCCTTACTGTTTTTGTTATACCTGGAACCTCTCCTTCGGACATTTCAGAGGGATGACGTCTTAGTTGGATTACAAGAGGGCTCTTCTCAACTACGGGTATTGGCATTTGCCGATGATATCCTGTTGACCTTGGCTCATCCTCGGCGGTCCCTGACTCGGGTTCTTGAGATACTGACGAGTTTCATCTTTTCTCTGGTCTTACGTTAAATAAGCAGAAGTCCTTGGTCCTACCCCTGCAGGAGGAGATTCGGAGCTCTTGGCAAGGTCCCTTTCCTTTAGAATGGACTTCCACGTCCTTACGCTATCTTGGGATTTGGATCCCACAGGATTTGACTCAATTGTACGTGCTTAATGTTCTTCCTTTGCTTCAGCGAACGGGACAGAGGCTCCGAGCTTGGCGCTCCTATCCGTTAACTCTTTTAGGCAGGATAGCCTTATACAATATGATGATCATTCCCCAATGGTTATATCTTTTACAGACTTTACCTTTGCTATTACAATACCGTCATCTTCGTGTCATTCATAAATCATTGTCAGGGTATTTATGGGGCGGTAAACGTTCTCGGATTCCCCTCCGTACACTTTCTTTACCTGTATCTCAAGGAGGCCTGGGACTGTTACATTTGGGGAGAATGAATATAGCTTGCCAGCTCCACCACTTGAATGATTGGTTCTGTGGGACCTCTCATTTTTCGGCAGCCGGGGTTGAGTGCCTTGCATTTGCTCCCTTTCACTTTAGCTATTTATTGCATGTCTCGACCTTACCTTTGCGTACTCAACATTATGGGGATTTATTCTTAGTCCCGGTACGAAAAATTTGGAAAAGATTATGCAAGCAGTTACATGTCCGGTCGGATGTGACACCATGTTTGCCTATTAATGGCAATGCAGACTTTGCTCCTGGTTTCAACCTGGGGGCTCCATCTCAGTGGACTCAGGGGGGGGGGTGTTTTATCTGTCTCAAGTATTACAACCCGATGGCACACTCCAATCATTTCAGATGTTGTTGGATGCTCATATATTAACTACCAATGATTGGTTGAGCTATGGTCAACTTTTGCATTATGTACAATCTCTCCCTCGACAGGCTTTATCAGAGGAAGTACAAGAAACATTATCAGAATCTTTTTGTTTGACGGTGCAGGTTCCCACCCCGCTTCGCTTCTACCATCGTTTTCTTCAAGAATTGGCTGAGGAACTGGATTATAATACATTGGCTGGTTCCTGGTCTATGGATCTACAAGTGACAGTGTCAGAATCCATGTTAAAACGGAGTTTTAAATTGGGGTCAACCGTCATGGTAGCAGCGATCGAAAGGGAACGCTACTATAAGTTCCTGGTTCGAGCTTATATTGCACCTGTGCGTGCCTATAAAGCACATATTAGTCCTTCTGCAGGTTGCCCTAAATGTGCTGCTACCAGGGCAACCCTCGGACACATGTTTTGGCTATGTCCTGGTATTCAGGCCTACTGGAGGCGCATAGGACTTATGATTCAGTCCCTGTGGAATTGCTCCTGGGTACCAACATCGACTTTTCTCTGAAACTTTCTCTGGACCCGGTTAAACCAGGTGTGAATGCTTTTGTCCAAAGGGCTATCCTTGTGGGTATAAAGACTATATTACAATGTTGGTTGACTCCGCAAATGCCTACTGTCTCGCACTGGCGGACTCAGATGATTCATTGGGCAGGATATGAAAGACAGGCCATTCCTGATTTACGTTCTAAAAAGGGTATTTTATATCTCCGTTGCTGGAGACCTTTTTGTTCTGCTTTGTCGCCTGTAGCAAAAGCTCGTTTGCTTAATTGATTATACACTCGATTGTACATACAGTGGCTGTTCCTGGGGAGGGAGGGAGGGTGGATGGGGGGGGTTCTTGTGTATTATGTATTGTTTGTTCTGTATTTTTACATACTGCAGATTTATTGAAACTTTACTAAAAACAAATTTAAACATAAAGTGATAAATCACCTGGACTGAATGATATACATCCCTGGGTACTGAAAGAACTCAAACGTGAAATTGCTGACCTGCTTTTTCAGTTATGGTGCCAACTTTATGGAATTTTCTTCCTTATTTAAGGATTGAAACTTCATTCATAAGATTCAAAGTCCAGTTAAAAGCGTTATTTTTCTCAAGCTTTTAATACATAGATTTCTTTTTTCTCTTATTTAGATTTTAAGGCAGAACTAATTACCTTCTCCTTATGTTTTTTTACCATCCGCCTTGAACTTTTGAATTATTGTAACTAATCCTTACATTCTACCCTTGTGTTTAAGTTTGTCTTTGTAGTCAATGTTATGTCTTATTTATTTATTGTTTTATTCTTCACTTATATTTTATTGTAAACCACTTAGATTTTAAATTTTCATTTTTATATTTGCAGTATATCAAATAAATTAAACTAAACTAAACTGATCTGTAACTTGTTACTAAAATCATCTGCAGTACCTGAAGACTGAAGGTTAGCCAATGTTATGCTGATTTTTAAAAAAAGTTCCAGGGAAGATCTGGGAAATTACAAATCGGTAAGCCTGACTTCAGTGCCCGGCAAAATAGTGAAAACAATTATAAAAATTACAATTGTGGAACATTTAGATAAACATGATTTAATGGGAGAGTCAGCATGGGTTAAGCCAAGAGAAATCTTGTTTTATCAATTTGCTTGACTTCTTTGAAGGTGTGAATAAACATGTGGCTAAAGGTGAGCCGGTTGATGTAGTATATCTAGATTTTCAGAAAGCTTTTGACAAAGTTCCTCATGAGAGGCTCCTGAGAAAATTGAAGAGTCATTGAATAGGAGTCAATGTTCAGTTGTGGATTAGTAATTGGTTATTGGACAGAAAAGAGAGGGCAGAGTTAAATGGCCATTTTTCTCAATGGAGGAGGGTAAATAGTGAAGTGCCACAGGGATCTGTACTGGGACTGGTGCTATGTATTTATAAATGATCTCAAAATTGGAATGAGTTAGACAATTAAATTTGCAGATGATACTAAACTGTTCAAAGTTGTTAAAATGCATACATATTGTAAAAAAAATTTGCAGGCAGACCTTAGGAAATTGGAAAACATTGGGAAGAATAACCCAAATCATAATTTCCAGATGCTAGGGCTCACCTTGGGGGTTAGTGCCCAAGAAAAATATCTGGGTGTTGTTGTAGACAATGTGCTGAAACCTTCCGCCCATTGTGTGGTAGTAGCCATAAAATCAAACAAGATGCTAGGAATTATTAAAAAAGGGATAGTTAACAAGATAACAAATGTTATAATGCCTCTGTATCGCTCCATGGTGTGACCTCACCTTGAGTATTGCGTTCAGTTCTGGTCACCTTATCTCAAATAAGATATAGCGGCACTAGAAAAGGTTCAAAGAAGAGCGACTAAGATGATAAAGAGGATGGAACTCCTCTCATATAAGGAAAGACTAAAGAGATTAAGGCTCTTCAGCTTGGAAAAGAGAAGGCTGAGAGGAGATATGATTGAAGTCTACAAAATCCTGAGTGGTGTAGAATGGGCATAAGCAGATCTATTTTTTATTCCATTAAAAATTTCACTCAGAGAATAGTTAAACTCTGGAACCTGTTGCCAGAGGTTGTGGTAAGAGTGATTAACATAGCTGGTTTAAAAAAAGGTTTAGACAGTTTCCTGGAGGAAAAGTCCACAGTCTATTATTGAGACAGACATGGGGGAAGTTACTGCTTGCCCTGGATCGGTAGTAGGGAATGTTAACTATTATTTGAGTTTTTGCCAGGTAGTGGCCACCATGAAGATGGGCTACTGGGCTAGATGGACCATTGGTCTGACCCAGTAAGACAATTCTTATGTTCTTATGTAGTTGTCGGTGCAATGGACTTTAAACAATGAAATCCAGGTAAAAATCTTACCTTAATTCCACTATATATTATTGTGAGCCTCCTCCAGGAACAGATAAAAACCTACTGTACCTACAGGTGCACCAGTATAATAGCTATCATTCTTCTAGATGTCTTATAAATTTAGGTAGAGTAGGTATTTACATATTCCAGGAGGGCTCACATATTTGTACAGAAATAAGAGAGTTAAAGTGGGAATTACACCTTGTTCCCCATTGTTCAAAATCCACTGCACTGAGGAATGGCCATAATACCTGAAGCTGCCATACAGCCTGGTAGCCACTGTCACTTTCACTTCTTAGTGGGGGTGGGAGGGAGTCAATAACCACTGGGAGATGAAGGAGAGGGTTATGCCTTCATCTTTCCAGTGGTCAGCTGTTCAATCAGGGCACCTTTGAATACCCTGAACATGATTGAAACAGGTCCTTTTTTTTTTTTTTTTTTGCATTGGATGTTTCCTCCCATTCCATAATCGCTGAAAAATGTCCTAATTGTGGGCCTGCCCAGAAAATGCCCCTAACATGCCCCTTTGCTCTTTGGATAAACTGCAGTGTAAAACATTCAAATTCTGCCTTTTGAAAATCACAATTTGGACATTTTCAGCAGATGGATGGCATTTTTGGCCATTTTGAGACATCCATCTGTTTTAAAAATGAGTGCCTTATGTTGGGGCTCAAAACTTATTATTTAACTAGGAGCCACAATATGGGGAGTTTAGATCTGGCTGATGGGTTCCTGTGGGATTGACTGATAGACCAAAATTAAGCAGTTTTCTTGCTGTTGTGTTATCTGCACTATTATGTTGTTTTCATTCTATTTATGAACTGTTTTGTGATCTTTCTTGATTATTTTATATTTTTATTATACTGTAAATTGTTTTGGTTGTAATAAACATAAAAAGCATGGACTCATTGAATCTGAATTCAAAAAGGCCTGGGATAGGCATGTGGGATCTCTCGGAGAGAGAAAGAGATAATGGTTACTGCGGATGGGCAGGCTAGATGGGCCATTTGGCCTTTATCTGCCATCATGATTCTATGTTTCTTTGTTTCCTCCTCCTTCCTCACGTCTACTCAGTTTCTTTCTTTGTTGAACTATTGTCCCTTCCTTACAGTCTCTAATTTCCACTTTTATAACCTCTCAAACCTTTATGCTTCTAGGCTTATTGCTCAGTTATTCTTATTTAATTATAAACTAGGTTCTATGGATTGCTTTCTATCTATAAAAATATATATATATATATATATATATATTTTTATATCACCATCCTCATAAAATTATTCAAAGCAATGCACACCATAAAGCAAAGATTCAGACAAAACATCAGAAGATCCCACTGGTCCTAATAGAAAACTGCCTCACCTACGATGGGAAAAGAAAGGCCTTCAATTTTAATGGCTAGATCTGGAAGAGCCAAGTTGTGCCCCTACCACCCAGCCTTCCCCCACCACCACTTTCTTACCCTTATACTATCCATGCCCTATCCATGCTCGACACAATAACTGGTACAATGCTAACAATTCTAATTTAGAGAGTTGGGTAACAAGATTGTATTGCCAAAAGGCCTCTGTGTCATAAACTAAAATATTTCAATTTTAATGGATGTACCCTCAGTTCAAAAGTAAAAGCTATCGGTCCAGGCTTATACCTGTATCTAAAGGGCCGTATCTCAAGCCTCTTTAGCACCATCACAGGTGTACATCATGTGCTTTTAAATAATGATAGTGAACCCACTAATAAATGTTACTGTGATAAATATTTAACAATGCAATGCAAAATTGAACTACACCAAACGAAATAGGTGCTCAAACCATCAATTTCATAGTACTTATCTCAGGCACTCCTCAAATTCATAGTGTTTCTCCAGTTGGTAACTCTCCTTGTGATTGTTCCTGGCATATATTCGCCGCTAGGAAATGAGGCTCAACTGTGCCCAGTTTCAGGAGTATTCCTTTCTTCAGGAGCCTATTCTTCAGGGCCTGTTTAAATGGCGCCTACAAATGACAATAACTGAACAGCATCTTAACAATATTGATTACAGTAATTATGCATCAGATGCTTATTGATAGGAAAATCTGGCCATAGCTTTGTTTATTGGGGGAAAGGCAATTAAATAACCATTAACAATGCAATATCTCCCAAGCTACAAACAAGGTGCAACTTGGTAATTTCTTAATTATAGGCCCCTGGCCCTGCCATGTCAGCTAGAGCCTGGGGGTAGGTATGGACCTCCATGCCCCCTTTTCCAGTCACTTCACCAAAATTCACTCACCTGAGCTCATATCCAAATAAATGCTCATCACCTGGTGAGCCCAGAACCATGCAGCTTGGGATTACCACAGCTGCAACAACTTGAAGCACCCAGCATCAGGTTCTGCAAACTCTTTAGTTAAATATTCCTCCTCCCTAGCCAAAATTATCTTCTGGAGTCAAACACCTTTCCTTCCTGCCTCCTCCTGGCAGAACTTTCCTACAGGGTACTGGTCCTCTCTGGGTTCTTTAGCATGGCTGGAAGGTTTCTTTGAGTTTCAAGTTTAATACAAAATTTGATATACTACATATCATACTTTTAAGCGGTTTTACATAACAAAATCATTAAACAGGGTAACGAACATCAGGCCAACAGGACTTACTGGAACAATAGTTTCAAGTTTCAAGTTTTATTTTAGTTTGATGAATCGCTTATTTAGTTTTACTAAGCGAGATACAACATTAATTTTTTTTAAAAAAGCATAGGGGGGCGCTGCTGAGCCCGCGTGTGATGGCAGCATAACTGTAGAGCTCCTTCACCCACTCCTGATCTTAAAATCGCGGCGCAGCAACGGCAATTGAAATCGCCAAAAACTTGCAGAACAGGAAAGAGCATACGTTTCTGCTCTTAAATCGCTAAGGTTTACTCGAATTATGGCCGACAAAAAGGTAAATAAGAGACACAAACCTGACCCCCCGTCGCCATCGAAAGTTCCGTTGCCGGGCTCCGAAACCGGAAGTACCGCCGAAATTCTTGCAGAGCTTCGCGAGTTGAAAAACCTGGTCACCGATACAAAATCAGCCACGGAGGAAATAAATGATAAATTAACTACTCTCACTACAGACCTCTCTCAGCTGCAAACGCGGGTACTGTCTCTAGAGGGCAAGATGGAGGTTACCTCACAGCACGTGGCTGATCTCAGAGCTCAGACCCGACGCATTGCATATCTGGAGACCGAACTCGAAGATAATAATAACAGGTCTCGTAGATGTAACATACGTCTTCTTGGACTCCAGGAAGGGACTCACGACCGTGACCTGGTTAAACATCTAGAAATGCTGATACCAAAATTACTGGACCTCACCTTCCAGCGTGATTTCAAAATCGAGAGGGCTCATAGAGTACCATCAGCAAAAAACCCCAACGACCGCTACCCCAGACCGGTAGTCCTTAAGCTCCTCCGATACCAACATGTTCTGGATATTATGCAGAGAGCCAAAATTAGGGCACCAGTTAAACACGAGGGATCCACCATACTTTTCCTACCGGATCTGAGCAAGACTACTGCAGCAAAAAGAAAGAAACTGCTCTCTTATCGACCTCAACTGAAACAGCTCAATGCAAAATTTGGTATGATGTACCCGGCCAGGATGAGAGTGACCCTTAATAATCAGACAAAAGATTACACCAACCCTGATGATTTAGCTGCCTTTATTGAACTGAACTCCCCCACTCCTATTCATCAGGTTTGACTGTTCTGCTGACAGAATAATGTGTTCTAGCCTGCCTGTTTCTTTTCTCACTGTCTGCTGCCCGCTCTAATTCATAGTTTGCAATTAACTGTATTAGACTAAATCCTAATGTAATGTTGTTTTATATATGGGTGATCTATAGTAGCTGCTGATTCTCACCCTCACAGCGCACATGAGATCTGTACGGTATGACTTTGAGTCATTTCATGGTTATTATGGTTCCTTCTTATTTCAGTATACAGAGTTTACTAACATGTACCTTTCTTCCAGGTCTTACAATAGGACATCAACAACAAAATATGTGGATATAGTATTAAAGCATGATGGTATCAAATACTATGTTAATCTATGTGTTATAAGTAATGTCCCTTAAATGCATTTCCCTTAATACACAAGGGCTAAACAACACGATCAAACTGAAGAAAATTCTGCTATACCTGGACCAGCACAAACCTGACGTCATTATGCTTCAAGAGACTCATCTCGACAAGATAGCCTCAGATAAAGTTTGCTATGGTTGGACCCTGCCTGCATTTTACTCTCCTGCCATAGAGAAGAAAGGGGGGGTCATGATACTGATTCGCAACAAACCAGACCTCACGGTCATCTCCTCCTCACATGACCTACATGGTAGATGGGTCAAGGTCTCCATTGAGTGTGGAGGTCAGAAGATTACTTTATTCAATTTGTACGGACCAAACATAGATAACCCAGAATTTTTCAGTGAAATTGTCACATCAGCATTACTGGACTCAGATTCTCACCTACTAGTGGGGGGAGATTTTAATATGGTTTTGAATCCAGAAATTGACAGAAAATCCCAATACAAATATAAAAAATCGAGATCATGGTTTGCTCTCCAACACATGATTACAGAGCTTCACCTAGTGGACATCTGGAGATCGGTTCACTGTTCTGAGAAAGCATACACATTTTACTCTAACCCTCACATGTCATACTCGCGAATCGACTTCTTCTTGCTGAATACTACATTGTGTGATTCAGTCTCCTCCGCTGAAATATTGCCCATTTCGATATCGGACCATGCAGCCATTACCCTTCAGATTAACTGTAAGGCTATACAGAAGTCTCAACGTCAATGGCGATTTGACTCCTCCATGCTTCAAGACCCTCAATTTAACATTAACATTCGGGAGGCTATCAAAGAATACTTCACTTACAACACCCCGGAACAAACATCTTGGTTTGTGTTCTGGGACGCCTTTAAAGCGTACATTAGGGGCGTTATCATTGCCCTGGCAGCCCGCAAACACAAGACCCAATCAGAGAATATCTTGAAACTGGAGAATGATATCAAGAACTTGGAAATGAAACATCAACAAGACCCTACTGATATACCTACACTCACTAAAGTAGCGAAGGCTAGGTATCTATACAACTCTGCACTAAGTAAAACAGCAGCTAAATCAGTGTTCCAACAGTCTGCCTCATATTTTGCCGATAATAACAAGTGTGGACACCTGTTGGCCTCTTATCTCAACAAAAGAGAAAATAAAAAGTACATCGCTGCCATCGAATCGGACTGTGGAGAAGTACTAACCACCAACCAAGACATATCACTAGCTTTTAAAAACTTCTATGAGAAATTATACACTTCAGAATTGGACGAAACTGTGCCTGCTTCACAGTTTTTGGAAGGTCTTCCTCACCCCACCTTATCAAAAGAAGATAATGCAAAACTTGACGAACCTTTGACTCTTTCAGAACTATCCCTGGCGATAGATTCCATGGCTCCTCACAAAGCACCCGGCCCTGACGGGCTAACTGTCGAGTTCTATAAGGAATTTCAGGACCTAATCAACCCCTACTACTTACAATTTCTTCATTATGCCATTAATACGGGTCAGATACAGGGTTCATTCACCGAGGCAAATATTATTGTTCTCCCGAAACCTGATAAAAATCCACGGTCGGTGGCAAACTACAGGCCACTATCTCTCATAAACGTGGATGCGAAGATATATGCTAAACTCATATCCAATAGACTACAGGGAGTCATACCCAAACTAGTTAATACGGACCAAAGTGGATTCATTTCGGGGAGATTCTCTACAGATAACACGAGAACGTTTTCGCATATCATTGCCCAATCTCAGAATCGGAATCAAGATCTCCTTGCGGTGGGACTGGACACGGAGAAGGCTTTTGACCGTGTGGAATGGGCCTTCCTGTTTCGTGTCCTAGAATGGTTTGGCTTCTCTGTAGAGTTTATTCGGAAGGTCAAGATTCTTTACTCCTCTCCGTCCACCAGAACTTTCATCAATGGCACTCTGTCCTCCGTATTCTACCCGTCTCGAGGCACCAGGCAGGGATGCCCTTTATCCCCCTTATTGTTTGATCTGGCACTGGAACCTTTACTCCTCACAATCCGCGAAAATAACCTTATTACAGGGTTCAAAACCAAGGCTTTGGAGACTAAACTATCGGCGTATGCCGATGACATACTACTCTATATCACTCCCCCCTCCTTTTCTCACTTAATCACATCCATCCAAAAGTACTCAGACCTGTCTGGATACAAACTGAATATGAATAAGACGGTGGTTATGCCTCTTAACTGCCCAGAGGTTAAATCTGATATAGAACAACTTGGAGTACAATGGTCAGCTAATAAAATGAAATACCTGGGAGTATACTTCGGACCATCGTTGGAGGAAACGATACAACTCAATGTTGACTACTTGCTACAGATTGCGCGTCATACGACCTCTGCATGGTCTCCCCTTAACTTATCATGGTGGGGCAGGTTGGAATCAATACGCATGACGATCACACCAAAAATCAATTATGTATTGAGCATGTTGCCGTTCTACCTACCTCGCTCCTTCTATAAAACATTGGATTCCATCCTTACGCAATATATCTGGAACAAGAGACAACCTAGGATCGCTCTTGATAAACTCAAATTAGAGAAAATGGATGGAGGAGTAAATTTCCCTGACTTCCACAAATACCACAGTGCTTTCATTATACATCAATGGAATCAGGGTCACAATAATGAACTCAGAACATCAGGACAGCCTGGTTGGATCGACCTGGAACATCTTTTTTACGGTAAAGCTCGCATAAAATCTCTACCTGGACATACCCTTTCTCGTATGGATAAAAGTGATTGTATCCTCATGTCATATAAAACTGCTCTGCAAGCATTGGAATCTACATTGTCACTTAGCTGGGATCAATCTTCACTCATACCACTTTGGAACAACCAGAGATTTTTAATCCAATCTAAATCATTTGCCTGGCCCCTATGGCAACAATGTGGCATAGAGTTCGTTAAAGATCTGACAAAAGATACAGGTTGGATGAACTTCGATGAGCTTTCGGAAACCTGGGGTATCCCCAAAAGCCAGTATTATTCATGGATGCAACTCACACACTGTATACGAAATTCTATCCCAGATCCAAAGGTCCTTGCAGACAAGCCCAGTATATGCACACTGATTGATAAATCGTTTGCAATGAATGGCAAAGCATCCTTCTGGTATAAGATGATACAACGTTATAAAGGAGAACCCTTGCCATCTGCAATAAAATGGCAATACATGTTAAACCTACCCTCCGATGCCATTGACTGGAATGTGGTGCGGTCCACCCTATTCAAGTCCATCAGATCCGCATCGGTACTACAATCCGTCTTCTTCATGTTACACCGGGCTATTTGGACTCCTATGCGATCCCATAAAATCAATCCCACCACCACATCTAATTGCTGGTCTTGTGACGATACCGATGGCTCTCTGGAACATTTGCTATTCCACTGTAAACACCTAGTCATGTATTGGAGCAAGGTTTGGGATACCACATGTGTAATATTAAATATCTCTGAGCCACTCACACTTCGCATACTCATTCTCATGTCTCAAGGACTTGTCTCTCCATTGGATAAAGACAAGAGTAAACTATTGACGATCATGATGTCCATAGCGATACAAACTGTTCTATACTGCTGGAAGAATCTAGATAAAGTTGTTTACCATGCTTGGTGGAATACCCTGTGCCTACATGGTAAATACGAACAGGTGATAGCAGAAAAACGGAATACCCTTGATAAGTATAAAATTATTTGGTCTCCTCTACATGATTACTGTTCAAATGTGTAAACGTCTTTCACTGCTTCTTGTATATGCATATATCCATAGTACCATTCTGTCCTATCGACATGCCCCATCATTGACATGTTATTAGTCTTGCTATAACTAAGCTCAGGATCTGTCTATATGTACCTTATACCTTCTTAAAGAAACTCTATCGACTGTTGTATATGGACCGTATACTATGTAATTTGTTGTTATTTTTGTTCTGTGTTTATGAAACTAAATAAACAAGATTGAACTGAAAAAAAAAAAAAAAAAAAAAGCATATATTTTGACATGTCATTTAAGATTTAAAATAATGGGTTAGACAAATAGACTTACAGACCAATCAATACACAAGGTAAAAGTGACAGAACTATAGAGAAGAACCATAAATGGAAAGAACATTAGGGAGGGAAAAGTGGAAACCTGGAAGAAAACTAATATAAAATTTGAACATAATTTAAAGATTAAAAGCATCTTTAAAAAGGAAACTCTTTAAGTTACTTTTAAAACGACTCAAATCATTTTCCTCTCTTAAATGCTGAGGCAAAGTGTTCCAAAGATGCGGAGCCTTCACTGAAAACATATCATGTTGTCAAGTTCCAATAACTTTCAAAGAGGGGACTACTAAGAGCTTTTGATTAATGGACCGGAGAGAACGCAACGTGCTATAAGGGATAAGTAATTTATTAATGAATTGAGGTTCATTAGTGGAAAGGGTTTTAAATACTAAGAGTAAAATTTTAAAAGTAATACGATGGTTAATTGGGAGCCAGTGAGATTTAATCAGAAAAGGAGTGACATGATCATATTTTTTACCGTTATGAATGAGTTTAACTGCAGTAGTCTGGATTATCTGAAAGCGCTTCTTTTCTTTTTGCGTGATATTTATTAATAAAGAATTACAGTAATCGAGTTTAGCAATAATTAAAGAGTGAATTAATATGTTTAGTGATTTTGGCTCCAGAAACTTAGAAATTGAGCGAAATCATTTGCAGCCTGTAAAAGCAATATTTGACGGTATTACTTATGTGTTCATGATAGGAAAATTTACCATCGATGATGACTCCCAGTATTTTTAATGAAGTTACCAAATCCAAGTGAATATTATCCAGGGTAAAAGGGGCACTCAAGCTTATTCCCTTTTACCATGGAAAAATTAAAGCTTTTGTTTTCTGTATGTTTAAAACTAACATGTTAGAATTGAGCCATTGTTTAACCCTCTCAAGTTTTTTATTAATCTCGAGTATTTCCTGTTTATTTTCTGGATTTAGAGGGTATGAAAGCTGAATATCATCAGCGTAAGTAAAGGTGGTGAAGCCTATAGATTGACATAGACTTAGTAGAGGTGACAGAAAAATATTGAACAATAACCTTTTTCTATCGTGTGTCCCGGATGACGGGACATTCCAAAAATGATATAGACAGTGGATAAACAGTCTGTATGGACTAATAAAGAGCCAGGAACACAAAATATTTGAATTTACAGACTTATGACTTATTTACATTATGTTTACAATAGCTGTAAATGATAACGGTGAATAATACAAAACTTTGCTAAAATAATTACGATCGGAACCAGCGTAACGTAAAATTTATTACGGTGTTTTGCACCTGAAAAAGGGTGGTACATATTTGGAAATGTTATCAATTTTTCTAAGGTTTGATTGCATGGGGTTTGATTGCCACAAAAGCAAGAAGTATATTTCAAAATCCTTAAAATTAGCATCAGTCAGGGAAACAAGGAGCCTCTGTTTTATCCTGGCCTCCGCTGTCATGCTTTTCTTTTCAGAATCAATTGCATTGATGGGCTTCAGGAATCACTTGTTCTTTAGCAAGTCACGCGAAATTTGTTTTTACAGGGACTCCTGCTGCGCTGGACAGCCACATCAAGTTATGCAGCACAGTGACAGCACAGAGTTAAGAAATGCTTCTTCTATTTGGTTTTAATTATTCGTGTTCATTTCAATAACTGCAAGCCATAACACATGACACGTAGTCGATTCAGTTTAGTATTATCCTGTCAGGCTATTACTGACTTTCAAATCAAGTATTAATCAGTGCTCAAATGTTTATTCGACTACACGGACTCAAGTGCCAAACATAGCAAACACACTTGCATATAAACTGAATTTTTAATGCACATATATGACTTTTTTTCCCAAAGTGCAGCAAAAATTACCCTTAGCGTGCCTGACGCGGGATCATTTCCATGCGCTGAGGCCCATATTCTATAAACAGTGCCTTATGTTAGGTGCCTAACTTAAGTGGAAAAAGCTGTTTAAAAACAATTAATATTGCTGGTTATTTTTTATAAAGGTGCCTAAAAAATCAGCACCTGCATCACGGCTGTAGAGAACATAAGAATAGCCTTACTAGGTCATACCAATGGTCCATCTAGCCCAGTATCCCGTCTTCACTGAGGCCAATCCAAGTCACTAGTACCTGGCAAATACCCAAATAGTAGCAACATTCCATGCTACCGATCCAAGGCAAGCAGACTATGGTCTTACAATGCCTAAAGCCACTGTAGGCGTGGCTAACCCTGGAAGTGGTATTAGGCGTCATAAAGCACCTCCATAGCCACGATTCACATGAAAGGTAGGCACTGGAAATGTAGGCCACGATTCTATAGACGGCACCGTTGTATGATTGACTCGTGATTTGCGGCCATTTTTAGGCAGCTGCCAACCACAGTGCCATTTATAGAATCTGGGCCTATAGTTATATTTATCCCCAGAGTAGAATGACTGATTTTTCTATTTCTCCTATTAATGGACATGCACTAATTTTTCCGTTAGCGCTGGGCCATTAGTGCATGAGCCCTTACTACCACTCATTATGTAGGTGATAAGGGCTCAAGTGCTATGTATACGGCAGCTTAGTAAGCAAGTTAGCAAGCTAGGAAAAGTGTAATTTTATCATAAGCGATCTAAAAATTATGGGACTGATATTCAGAGAACCACATTTACATTTAATACATACGTTTACTCAGTACCGCTACAAAGACAATTAGTGGGTACCACTCAGTGAAAGCCAAAAAGATTTATTTATTAATTTTCTACATTTCTGTTCCGCACTATCCAAAGTTCCAGGTGGATTACTACATAGCAGACATGTCAAACTCTGGCCTGCGGTGTTATAAAATTTGGCCCGCCATACAAATACAAAATTTAACTTAAGTTGGCCCGCCGGCAGACAGGTACAAGTGCCCGTAACGAACCCCGCAGTTTATCTTCTCGGGTATCTTGACACCTCTAACGCAACGTCTTTCCCTCGGTTGTGACACCCCCCCCTCTGATGCCACTTTCTGTTTCCGGTGGGGCAGGATGTGGCCAAGGGAAAACTGTGGGCCGTCACGAGCGCCTTGAAAGATAAGTTTGAAGGTGGGACGCAGGGGTGGGAGAGATCCCGTAGCGTAGCTTGAGAGAGGTACCGCTACCGGATGGGGGGAGGGGTTGTGTACGTGTTTTTGAGTGCGTATTCTGCTTTGCCTCTTGCTGTACTTTGAGACTTAGGGGCGGTTTTGACCTCACTGACGTCCCCATGTCAAGATTGTTTGAGAGCTGCCTGGAGGATAAGCGCAGGACTGTGGACAGCGAGTAGAGGGAGAAACATGCTGGACAAGGGAGAAGTTCCTGATTGCCGATCACGGGTGAAGAGGAGTGCTGGGGTATGGGAGAATGTGATGGTAATCGAATACAATACGTGTGAACTAGGACCTAAAAGAGAGAAGAAAAGTCTTTTATTTTGTTTACATCACAGAGCCAATGTGAGGTTGGAGAGGTTGTAACCCTACACTTCTACTAAGACTAAGGGGTCCTTTTATTAAGGTGTGCATTTAATGCACGTTAAATCAGTTAGCGTACCTTAATTAAAGGACCCCTAAGTATCTTAATAAAAAATTTGGCCTGCGACTTAGCCTATGTTGTATATTTTGTCCCCTTATGTGATTGAGTTTAACACCTCTGCTACACAGCATTAAATGAAATAATAAACAATGAACAATTACCGGTAGTGATAATTAACAAATAACACCGAACCAAGACACAGTGGGTACACTCATGAAGACAGTCTAAGCCAAAACTCACCCTCAAACTAGCACCAAAATTGGTAATTTTGTAAATATGTGAAGGGGAGCCTCAGAGACCATGAAATCAAGCAATAAACTGCCAGAGTTCTAGTCAGGTCGAAATCTCAATCATTGGCTCCACCTCCATGAATATTAAGATCAAATTAATTTTTGTAAACTTTTTTTTTATTAGTTTTTACCTTAAATATATAAATATGAAAAAAGCACTTATCTTGATTAATGTGATCAACAGCACTGCAATGTGAAACCCGACGGGGCCTCCATTTCACCCAAATCGGCTTCATCAGGGATTTTGAGGATTTTGAGCCACGGAAGAAGTTGTGTTCCATACTGCTAAAATCCTAATCCCTGACGAAGCCGATTTGGGTGTAAATTTGAAATTGAATAAAGAATTGGAAAAATAAATAAATAAATAAATACACAATAGAATTTATTAGAAAGGACTGGAACCACTTCCATACAGTACCCGATAAGCCAATGAAAAGCAGTCTATTAAGCAGCACTTGATGATGGATAGTATCAAAGGTGGCCGAGATGTCCAGGCTAACTAGGAGAAAATGGTCACCTCGACTAAAACCTAGAAGGATAAAGTCCAAAAATTATAGAAGAAGAATTTCAGTGTCATAAGAGCGGAAACCAAATTGAAAAGGGTTAAGGATGCAAAAATTCAGTTAGTTAGTTAAAGACTACTCTGAGGGAGTCAGGGATTCTCCCTCACGAGTGATGTTGTTATATAAGTGGGCAGTAGAGGGCATTGGCCAATTAGTGGTTAAACTAAAGGATCCAGGATGCATTGAGCTCATCCAGCAGGTGGCGCTGAACTGCATGAACAGGCTACCCTGCTGAGTCATGGGGTGGAACCCAGTCAGGAAGAGCTTCATATGTCCAGTCTGGGATTCATTCTGGGAGGTCCCTGTGAGAGTGTCACCTGTGGGAAGGTGAGAGCCTCCACAAAGAGACTTCCCTGAACAGAGAAGGCTCAGAAGGTGTGGGTTAAGGAGAACATCAGGGGAAGCTGAGAAGACTGATAAGGATTGCTTGGAAGAGCTGGTACGGTGGGTGGTGGTGTGCTTGGCTGGATGAGAAGCCTGCTGAACGTATTGGAAGCTTGGATTGTAAAGGTGTGGCTAAGGTATGCCAAGTATTATTGGGTTGAGGCTGTGTGCTGAAGAGCCTAACACTTCTTTGAAAGGAACAGCTAATATCTGGTGTGGCTGAGTTAAGCCATGCAAGTTTTGAAATTGCTGAGAGCTGATTAACTGACTGAATGGGAATTGATACTGGCTATAAAACAAACTGTTACACTGGACTAAGAGACCGAACTTAAAGTATAGAGTTTTGGTTTCTCTGAGCTTGTGAAAGAACAGACTCAGGTGCTGTACACCAACAAAACCCCTGTCTCCCCTCCCTCCCCCTTTACAAATATCCCTTCCACTATTGAGAAAACTGAATAAGCCAAATTACTACAGAATGCTACACAGAATACTGCAGTCACACATGACAGGAATAGAGTTAGGTGAGTGCAACTAGGACAACTGCCCCCTGGTCAGAGAGAGCCCTAAGTCATCTGGAAGCTAAAGAGGCACAGCCTGGGCTTTGTGGTCCCCAGTTATGTCTAACACCAGCTCTAGCAGGATACATATTTCAAATTTGATATATTCTATTCACAAAATAGAAAATATAATTATTTTTTCTACCTTTTGTTATCTCTTCATTTTATTCTTCAAATCATGTTGGTCTCAGGCACTGTTTTCTTTTGTCTTCTCTTAACTCACTTGCCAGGGTCTCCTGACCATTTGACATTTCTTCTTTCTCCATGCTCGCCATCCATCTTCTACCACTATGTATGTATTGTTCCCCATGTTCAGCATCTCCCTTCTCTACGTCTCCTATATATCTCTTTCTAGTATTTCCCCTGTGCCCATCTCCCTGCCTTCATCATTATCTCTCCTCTATATCCCTATGCCCCCCCCGACCAGCATCTTCCTTCAATGCTTTTATTCCCATGTCTAGCCATCCCCATGTCTAGCCATTTTCTCACTGTGTCCATAGACCCTCCCATGTCTAGCATTACCCCTCTGTGTTCATATACCACCCCCATGCAGCATTCATTTTTGTCCCTCTTCCTATTCTACCATCCATCCCATCTCCCGACTGTTTATATATCTCCCTGTGTCTAGCTTCTCCCCTCCCTTACACTAATGTGTGTCTCACACTCTCTCTTTTATCCCTCCCTCTGCTATGTTCAATATTTCACTCACTCTTCCTTCATCTCCTTGGTTCAGTTTTTCTCTTTCCTTTCCCTTCTCTCTCTCCCTGCAGATCCTGCACTTCTCTCTCCTTCCTCTAGCCCCCTTCCCATGTGTCTAACACCTCTATCTCCTCCCTTTAGTGCCCACGTGTGGTTCTGGCACCTCTCCCTTCCCTCCATCTCCACTCCACCCACCACTTGGGCCTAGCACCTTCCCCTTCCCCAGACCAAATCCAGCAACTCTCTCCCTTCCATTCAGCTCCAACTGGTCCAGCAGTCCAAGCATCCCCCTTTCCCCTTTATGGGTACAGCAGCAGCGACTCCCCTCATGAGTCCAGCAGTCCTCTCCCTCCCTATCGTGGGTCCAACAGCTCCCCTCCCTCGCTCCTGATCGCAGATCAACACTGACAAACCCCCCCCCCCCAAACCTGCAAACTCCCCTGTGTTGGCCCCTATGCACCTCTCGAGTCAGACCTACTAGAAGCTTCATGGAAGAAGAGACAATATCTTACGCAGGGCTGCTCCGAGACCTTCATTTGGCCGAGTCCCTCCTTCTGATGTAATTTCCAGTTTCACATTTAACCAATTTTGGCAATGAATCAAGGAACTATGTGATGCCTTCTAGGAGTTAAGATGTTGTGGCACACAAGCTTTTGAGCCCACACAAGCCCCTTCCTCAAATCCTTTAACTGCAGAAGTAACCAGTGGTCTAAAATGCCCTCATGCTGTGAACATTATTGAAGATTTAGCTAAGAAATACTTTCTTTCTTGCTAAATAAGCAACCATCTGTAGTTTATACCGACCCTCAGTGGCACCACTCAGGACTCAAAATTTTCATTGTCCTGAGCTTTACGTGTCTGCTCGTCACTGGGTCTCATTATCTTTTTAGAGCTATGTTATTTTTTTAGACTTTTTATTTATATTTTTTATATATATATACTTAGCTTAAAACTGTGGCTAAGTTTGCTTGGCTTGAGATGTCAGCGTTTATAAGGGATGTCCAAGCTTGGACATCCCTTATAAACGCTGACATCTCAAGCCAAGCAAACTTAGCCACAGTTTTAAGCTAAGTATATATATATAAAAAATATAAATAAAAAGTCTAAAAAAATAACATAGCTCTAAAAAGATAATGAGACCCAGTGACGAGCAGACACGTAAAGCTCAGGACAATGAAAATTTTGAGTCCTGAGTGGTGCCACTGAGGGTCGGTATAAACTACAGATGGTTGCTTATTTAGCAAGAAAGAAAGTATTTCTTAGCTAAATCTTTGATATATTAAGTAAGCACCTAGAATTATATATAGTGCTTTGGGTTTGATTCAGTGAACATTATTGAGCCACCAAAAGGCACTTCAGTTCTTCAAAGGATCCAGTTTTCTTCAGAACTAATGCAAGTGCTAGAACCCTACACTAATGGAATATAGAGAACTGAAGAATGTAGGGAGCACCATGGACCTCTAATCTTTATTTCTAAAGCAAACAGAATCTTAACTATTTATTTTGAATTCAGATGCAGGGCTGGATTAAAGGATAGGCAAAATAACCATGTACCTCAGGCCCAAAGGTTTTTTTTTTGGGTGGGGGGCAGTGCACTGATCCGATGACATCAACACATGTAGCTCCGCTGATGTTCCGTTCTTCCAGGACATATTAGGAGTGGATGTCATCAGCATCCATCATTTTATTGTTTTATTGAAACTCGCAATATAGCAAAGAAGCCCGGCTGGCGGCTGCCCTTGAAAGGAAGAGGAGGACTCTGTGCTTTAGAGTCTTCTACTTTGCACTGCTAGTGCTACAGAAGAATGGAGGACTGCATGCTGCACACTACACAGCCTGAGTGTTGCAGATTTGGCTCTTCTCTGGCCTCAGGAGAGAAGAGAAGTAAGTTTAAATCAAGTTTATTAGGATTTTATATACCGCCTATCAAGGTTATCTAAGCGGTTCTTACAATCAGGTACTCAAGTATTTTCCCTCTCTGTCCCGGTGGGCTCACAATCTATCTAACGTACCTGAGGCTACGGAGGACTGAGTGATAGGAGTCACGGCCTCTTAGGCCAGCACATGTGGCTGAGCACAGAAAAGAGTTGGTTGTTGTAGGTGCCAGGAGGTAGCAGGTATGAAATGTAAACAGGGACTAACTTGGGACAAATTAAAGTGAGCTGGAAGGTAGTTTGAGTCTGAGTACAGGGGCTGGGGACCTTGAATCTTGGAAGGAGAGAGGATTTAAGCTGGAGGGCTGGCTAGAGTGATCTGGGGTACTAAGCTTTGGGAAGGGCGAGAATGATTTCAAAGTGGAGAGTATTAATGTGGAGGGGAGTCAAGAAAAATAAGTAAAAGCCATGAAATCCAGAGGATCTGGCTTTTAACTAGTCAGCCTTGTCCTTGAATCCTCTCCTCTGCTGTCTTGGTTGAGCTCTGCTCTGCCCTGGCACGATCCTCTGATCTGCTGCCTTGCCTCGGAAGGTAGGGATTTTTTTTTTTTTTTTCACAGTAAAGTTGGATCTGGATGTCTTCTCTGGATCTAGCTTTGTTAAGAATCAGTGTTATGTTATATGTGATCTTATCCCGCCAAATCCTCCAAATCTGCCTAGGACTGTTTAGAGGCAGGTCAGGACCGGATCAGACTTTTATATGAAGAAAAAGGATCCTAACAGTTTAAAATAAAGAGAAAAAAGAAATCAAGTGGCAATACAGATGTAAATAAGCAAGCAAGCAGGTAAATAAATAAATGGAGGTGTAAGCAGGGGGCAGGGAGGGAGCAAGCCCATGGGCGAGGAGGGGGCAAGGCTGTGGGCAAGGGCAGAGAGGGGCAGGGGTCGGGGTTAGAGTGTACATGTATGTCTAGAGTCCACTGAAAAATTAATCCTCCTGCCCTGCTCAGGTGTGAATTTTTTTTCCTAAACCTCCATTTTAGTAAAGTACTCTGAAGCAATTGTTTCTAAATCTAAAAACTAAAACTTAAAAATTTTTAAAAAATCCATTAGACATTATTTCTTATGCCAGAAAGCAATAGTCCTGTAATTGAAATGAGACACTGTAGACCACTTTTGGCTGATGGGATGTATCGTAATTGGCCAAAAGAGATGCTTTATGAAATAGGATCCTCTTTTTAAAGCAGCTCCATGTGTACATAGAAGCATTTACATGTATATATCAAATATGGTGATTTCAGAAAGCAGTTATGTACACATGGAGATCCACATAATGCAAAGATTTGCAGAGGGTATGACATTAATGAGACAAAACTCTAAATGTGTATTTTCCTTTTTACATAGGGAATCCATGCCTATGTAAGTAATTTCCCCATAGGAGTAATTTACACCATCTCCATGTTCATTTTGACTAGAGCATGACAGGTAGGATTAAAGAAATTCTTTAGCCTCCTGTTGCTTATTTCTGTCTCCAAAAAACATAACAGCAAAAGAAATTGGGGCCTCACTACTTTTAACTAGTAGCATAGGTTTGCCAGCTAGACACAGGAGTATTGGCATTTAGATATGGAAGATGCTGAGTTAATGCTGCTCTTTTTGTGTATGTGTCCATTTGCAAAATGGCTGCTCCCTCTGTATGTGCCAGTAAATAAACATTTATTCCTTATGCATATTTTACACAAGTCTCTGTATTCAGAAGAGCTTTTTGTAAAATACAGGAGGCCTAGGTTGGGATGTGCTCTCCTCTCCTTCCTTCCTTTCCCGTCTCCCCCCTTTGTGGGCTGGCATCTCTCTGTCTTTCCCTTTTTCCCCTCCCTCCTCCTTCCTTTCCCTAGTCTGACATCTCTCTCTTCTTCCCCCCACCCCCTTCCCTTTCCAAGAGTCTGACATCTCTCTCCTTCCCTTCCCCTCCTCCCATGGTCTGGTATCTTTATCTGCCCCTTCCCTTTCTTCCCCTGGAGGTCTAGGGCATCTTTCCTTTCCTCCCCATCCCCGCAGTCCAACATCTTTCTTACCCCCCACCCCCACCCCAGTCCAATCCTGTGCTTGCTCACCTAGTGCTGCTGTAACCCTTCAGTAGGTGTCAGCATTAGTGTGAACTAAAAACGCTGCCTTTGGCAACCCGGAAGCTTATTCTCAGCAGAGAGAAAGCTTCCAGGTTGCCAAAGGCAGCATGTTTAGTTCACTGACGTTGACAATGGCCGAAGAGTTACAATTAAATAAAGAACAAAGGCTATATGGCAATCAATCAATTACAATCCAAAGCAAGCTGTCTTGCCATGTATAACTCAGAATGCAAAGAACAAGACAATGATATATAAACACTGGGGATAGCTCAAACGCTACTCTGAAGAATGTCAGCGTAGCAGCACTCCTCACTGAATTCACCCTGTGTATATCAAAGCTGGGTTTTTCCTCTTTTTTTTGTATTGTGATTCAGCCGTTGGCTTTTCATGAAAACTTTATTTGAACTTTTTTGTTTTTCTCAATTATTTTAATATTTTTCGTATTCTTCATCTTATCCTGTTATAAAGACTTCATCTTAATGCTTATCATTTGAACTTATTCATTTGGGCATTCCATTCTCTAACATTCATAATGGATAATGCACATGAGCTTTATGTTAAAACTGTGTGGCCGCACTGTTCCCCACCAACGTGTTTCGCCTTCTTCTTCAGGATGGGGCTAGTGCTGCAACTACATAAAGACACACAAATTTCATCGTAACATGCTTACAAAAATAACCTTTACCATTCAATAAAAGTTTCAAACATACCGGCCTATTGGCTTTCACCATTCCATTCATCCCGCGACCATTTTATCATTCAAATATGGCCGCGGCGTTCCTTGCAAACTTCTTATACAACTCCCCCATGACATCAATAGGTCTGCACCAATCAACAACATCTATCCCACATCATCCTACTTCCTTAAGGACCCCCTAGCCTCAGAAGAACTCAAAAAACACCTTTACAGAACCTTTGATATACACAGGGTGAATTCAGTGAGGAGTGCTGCTACGCTGACATTCTTCAGAGTAGCGTTCTGAGATATCCCAAGTGTTTATATATCATAGTCTTGTTCTTTGCATTCTGAGTTATACATGGCAAGACAGCTTGCTTTCGAAGAGTTACAAAGTACCAGGTGAGCAAGCACAGGATCTCGCAGTGGGGGAGGGACAAGGATTCCAGGTAGGTGCAAGGGAGGGGGCTAGAGAGGCAACAGGACTCTGGATAAGTGCTTGGGGGAGGGAGAGGCAACAGGATTCAGGATAGGTGTGTGTGAGGGGGAGAGGGAGGAGGACTCCATATAGGTGCGTATGAGGAGGAGGACTCCGGATAGGTTGAGCTGCTGTAGGGTTACTAGATGTCTGGTTTCTCTGGACAAAAGTTATTGAAAGGCCGCCAAGACTTCCAACAGAGTCCTCAAAAAGAGGCTTTTTTTGTTTTTGTTTTTTTATTTAGTTTTATAGCCTGTCCCAACAACAGGAATGAGTGGGCATCTTTCGTACAAATTTTTTTTTTTTGGGGGGGGGTCAGGGGATCAAGGGTGTTAGGCAGGAGGGAGTGGGCATCCTTCCTGCCGATTTTGGGAGTGGAGTGTTGGGGGATTAAAGGTATTAGGCAGAAGGGAGTGGCATCCCTCCTGCCAATTTCAGGGATAGGTGTCAGGAGATCGAGGGTGTTAGGCAGGAGGAAGTGGGCATCCCTCCTGCTGATTTTGGAGGTGGGGTGTTGGGGGATTAAGGGTGTTAGGCAGAATGGAGTGGGTATCCCTCCTGTCAATTTCGGGGATGAGTGTCAGGGGATCGAAGGTGTTAGGTAGGAGGGAGTGGGCATTCCTTCTGCTTATGGGTGTCGGGGTGGGGGGGAGGGTCCTGTGCCCCAGCTGGCTTAGCTGATTGTGGCAGGGGTATTTCCCCCCCCCTCCACACTCATCTGAGCCAGTGGCTTTGGTGAGTACTGCTGGTTCAGCTGATTGGGGATAAGCATGCCAAGATCACCTGATGGTAAGGGATCCCTCAGCAAAGATAGGTAGCTGAGCCACCTATCTTTGTGATCAGACAGGCGTGATTCTCAAACTGGCGTCAGTTGACATGGATGCTAGTTAAAGAATTGAAGGGGATAAGCCATCTGGCCTTTCAGGTAGATGTGATTCTGCATAGGACGCTGGTACCTGATTCTCAGCCACTTAGGTGGCCGCCGAGACCAGCATCCTATACAGAATCAAGCCCTATATGTCTCAATTCCAATCTCTATGACCTATCTAAAATAAAGGCAATAAAGTGATAATGTCAAGTTGTATATTTTAAAAAACATATATGTGTGTGATTGCTTGATTCAGTGGAATAATTGTTTAAGGATGGTGGCATACAGGTCATTGTTTCTGCCAGGTATTCCTGTGAGCAATCACAGTGATTAAAAAAGACATGACTTACACTCTTCCATTCCTGAGAAGGGCATTTGTCTGGAACTTTGCCATTAAAACTCCTACAGTGTTTAGGTCTTTTATGCAATAAATGGCAAAAAAACTAAATGAGGTAAAACTTAGTTAATATCACTTTCGGGGGATTGCCAAAATATAGTGACATTAAGCAGAGTTGACAAGAGCAGGAATTGTGTTATAGGTCACTAGGGGGCAGCACTGCCCAGTTTCCATTTGTTATGCATATTAATTTTTAATAAAAAGCAGTCATTGTTTAAAAAATTCACAAATAACATATTGCATTCAATTTGTCATGTCTTGAGGTTGTCTGCAGGCTTAGCTATGTTATTTTAGACCATTTCACATTAACCAGTCTGTTCAATTTAAAAACAAACAAACCAAGCTTTTCAGTACAGCTGAGCTACTGTCTATATATGTCAAAAAAGTTTCAAATGCAGGTACAAATTATTCTATTCTCTTTTTTAATTCTTTATTTATTCAATTTGAATTGAACATACACCATATACATGCATTAAGAAACAGAAATCAAAAAGCTATACCAGCAATAACGTACATCAAAGTAATTGTTCCGGCTTAAAGAACTTAATATCAGGTAAACATTACATAGCTGATTTCTCTATAAGTCCTCAACTTAATACAAAGGAGAGCATAAAGAAAAAGAGGCACAATTTAAACAGGTCAAATTACTCAATAAAAATATATGATGTCTAATTTAGTTTTACATTTCTACATTTAGCTATACATACATTTCTCTCTTCCTATAAACTAATTTCCAATTTCTTCCCTCAGACCCAATATCTAGACCTGTATTTTATGCTTATTATCAAGAAAAACCTTTAATTGTTTGGGTTCAAAGAAAAGATACCTATTTGATTCAAATTGAATTAAACATTTACAAGGAAAGCATAAGAAGAAATGAGCACCCAGGGATAACACCTGAAGGCATAACATCAGGAATTGCTTCCTTTTTTCCTGTGTATCTACACAGACATCAGGAAATACCCATACTTTTCCTCCCAAAAACAATTTATTAGAGTTACGAAAAAAACATTCTTATCACCCAGTCCTTATTAGATTCAAATACAAATGTGTCTAGGAGTGTAGTTGTTATAAACTCTTCTTCCAACAATGTTTCTAACATCCTCTATAATAAAACCCTAAGCATGCATGCGCACTTACAAGGCCGTGATCCCTGCCGCCGTGATATGTGCCTCTAGGGCCATGTTCCATTCGTGGTACATGCGGCTGTATCCGACCCACGGTGCATGCGGCTGTTTCAACGGCAGTTTGTCTCCTGTGGGTGCTGAAAGACGTCCAGCTGTCAGAAGACGTGTTTAGTTTTTGAATGAGTCCTCCCATGCTGGTAAGAATTACACAATGTGCTACTGCTGCTCAGGGAAGTTGAGGGGGGAGAGGGAAAGAGGGCTGCTTTGGGGGAAGGGGTGTACTGGGGGCCAGACAGCAATCTTGGTTTGTTCGGGGGGGGGAGGAGGAACAGAAGGGCGCAACATGGCATGGCGCAACAGAGAGAGACAGGCAGGCAGAGGCCAGGGAGAGAGACAGACAGACATACAGCGGCCAAGGAGAGAGAGAGAAAGAAAGACAGAGAGACAGGGGGCCAGCAAGAGACAAAATACAGCCCTAAGACTCATCTACTCATTCAAAAAATATGACCACATCACAGAGGCATACCACGACTCACACTGGGTCCCAATACAAGCAAGAGTGCACTTCAAATTCTATTGCCTACTATTCAAAGCTATAAACAGAGACAGCCCAGCCTACTGGAACAACCGACTAATTCAAGCCACCTCAACCAGACACAGAAAAATCCACTCACTATTCACACACCCGCAAACCAAAAATGTCAAACGAAGAAAACCATATGACAACCTAATGGCCATCAGAGCAGCAAAACTAGACAGACAAATCACCAATCTGCTGTCTTCGACCACAGACTACAAAACCTTCAAAAAAGAAACAAAAACTCTACTAACACAACCAGTTCCTTCCCAAGCTCCACCCACCACACTGTCTACTCCTATCAAATCTAAAATGTTCTAATTACCCAACACGTATTACCTTAATTTCTCGACAATTCTTATGTAATCCACCTATATATCTTGTAACTTCATGACAATTCTTATGTAATCCGCCTTGAACCACAAGGTAATGGCAGAATAGAAATCACTAATGTAATGTAATGTAAAAGGTATGGCATAGTATGCTACAAATTAATATTAAAAAAAGAATACAAGGGGGAGGGGGGTGAACAGTAAATAAGGACACATGTGATAATAAGATAATAGTTTCAAGTTCAAGTTTATTTAAAATTTCTTATACCGCTCAATCAGACTTCTGAGCGGTGTACAATAAAAATATAGCTTTCAACAGATAAAACAAGGTTATGGCTTGACAATTTAAAATCACATGAGAATTTAGAAGGACAAGACAAAACTCAGATTAAGACAAACGGGAACAGATGGAGAGAGGGGAAGAACTACAATATTTTGAATAAAGAATACAAATAAGGGATGAACGACGGGGAGGGAAGGTGTTGCCAACAGCAGTCAGCAAGTGTTGACTGACACAGGGGGCCAGAGACACAGACAGCCAGCGGCATAAGAGAGAGAGAGACAAAGAAAAAAACAAAAACACAGCGGCCAAGGAGAGAGACAGAAAGAAAGACAGACAGACAGAAAGCGGCCAAGTGAGAGAGAGCGAGAGAGAAAGGAAAAAAAAAAAGACAGACAAACACATCTATTCTAGCACCCGTTAATGTAACAGGCTTAAAGACTAGCTTGAGTAATACTCAATGCTGTCCATAGAGAGATTTTCCTGGACATGAGTCTGCTGTTTTTTCCCTGGCAAAAAAAATAGGCTTGAGAAAATGGAGGTACAGCTTCTTTGGGACCTTCAGAACTTCCATCAGGTATTTCTTAAGCAGTTCAGTGGAGGCTATATTCTTGGATTGAGCAAAGTTGATAAAATGTAGATTCAACCTAAGGTTATAATTCTCCATTTTTTTCCACTTTACTTCTCAATCGAGCATACCATTGACTATAAATAAAGATATTAGATTTTATCTCTCTAAGATCTCGTTGAGCTTCCTCTAGAGTAGACCCTTCTCGATCTCAAAATTCTTTGCCTCCTGGATGACAATACATGTTTTACAGTCTTGCAAGAAATTATCCACCAATAACTTGTTTCCCATGAAAATCTTCTCCAGGCATGCTACAGCATCCTAGATAGAGTCAAATGTAACATGGGAGAGTTTAGCCAAGGGTGTATAGAGCTGCTCACCAATATCCTGTTGATGGTCCACAGTCTCAGTCCTGGAGCTCTCTCAGGGCTGCTCCTCTACTCCTCTCATGGCACCTTCGAGCTCCAAGGGGAGCACAAAATCTGCTCCTATATCGGCTCCCAGCTCACTGGCAACTCCTGCGTTCAGGCTACTCCCCTCTGGTGACGAGAAAACCACTGGGCTAGTCGTTCCCCGCGGACTCAACAATTGTTCTGAGCATGATCCCATGCCTGGGTCAGAGTGTGGAAGTCTATCCTCCAGGCTCAGAGTAACATTGAGCTCAGGTAAGGCCGCCTCTTCACCTGCACCAGCTCTGGGAAAACGCGCTGAGCAGACTACAAACTTATCAATGGTGGAAAGGGGAAGTGGAGAGGACTCAGAAGGGTAAGTCTTGACTTTCCCCTTTCTCTTACCCATCATTCACAAGTTTTAGAGCACACAAGCTCAAGAAAAAGGAACTTCCAAAACAGAGCCCATCTCAGCGCAGCTGTTATCGAGACGCCATCTTAAATCTCTCCCCAAAACTATTCTACAGTATTCTTACATTTTTGTATGACTTTTGCAGTTTCAGTGGATTGCCCAAAGCAGTTTACAAGTGAAATGTTGGCTGTGACATGAATCCTCACAGTAACTGCTGTCTTGTTTGTCATCAGTATCAGAATCACCATCATCATTGTTTCCACAATATCACAGTTCATAGGTCAGTTTATTTGATATATCACTTAAGAAAATAGCATCAAAATGGTAACCTTGATGCTTTGGATTTTCAGTAATGTCAAGTATAATAAACTATTCAATCATAACAGAACTGTATCTGGATGTAGACCATTCTTCATCCAAAGCAGTAATGGTTTTGTCATCAAGGGTCTTCTGCATCAAAGTCTTTCTGATCTGTAAGTGGCAAGACAAAGCGAATCCTACAGAAACAGTCGGCAGTGGTTGTTTGACTAACACAGTTCTGTGCCAAGAGTAATTCAGACATAAGTTCCTGTGTTTTTCACATAAATAATACCCTGATCACATGACTGACAAACTTCTATTGTGTTTTATCAAGCATTCTATAAAAAGAATAATAATAATAACAGTTTATATACTGCAGGACCGTGAAGTTCTATGCGGTTTACAATGATTAAAAGGTATTACAGATCGAGTGGAACAAACAAAGTTCAGAGTTAGAGAATAACAATTTGAAAGATCATTTGTTGAGGACTAAGATTGTATAGGTCAGTTACCTAAGTACTTCAAGAACAGATGTGTTTTTAGGCGTTTCCTGAATTCCCTATAAGTAATAGGTACGAGCTGTAAATTTTTATGTGACTCAGGCGGCTAAGTTTCCCTAGTGATTTCTGAAATGCTGTAGGGGCTCTCCAGAATCTGAAATCCAGAAGAAAAGGGGTGGGGGGGGAGGATGTTTATGATATAATCATCAAAGGGGAGGTGCTAGGAAATAATGAAGTAATAAAAAAACTAGCTAGGGGAGGGGTTTAAGGGTCTTGTTTTCATTTCCAGTCCTGTTGGGAAGGCAGCCAGTACTTAGGGGGAACATCTGGATCTTATGCTGAAGGGCCTAGAGGCCTTGTATGTCTCACATAGTGCTTGTCAGTCCACTTCTGAAGGCATACCTTGCCAGTTAGGTTTACTGGCTCACTACAATGATTATGCATGAGATAGATTTGCATATAGGAAGGGATTTTATAAAGCCACTCCCTTGCAATTTGGCCACATAAATTCCTACATGACCTCATATAAAATACAAACTGGCATAAAAGTGCCTGCCATGGCATGATAGAAACATAGTAGATGATGGCAGATAAAGACTAGAGAGCTGCAAGGGATCGGGGATGACGGGAATCCCGCGGGACCCATGGAGATCCCGCGGGTTCCCCCTTCGGGTCACGGGGATCCTGTGGGGATGCCCCCTAGGGTCATGGGGATCCCATGGGGATGCCCCCCTATGGTTGCGGGGATCCCATGGGGGACGCCTCCTAGGGTCGCAGGGATCCTGCGGGGTTCGATACAACTTGAGCCGTGAGGCTCATCTTCTTTTTCCTACCTGCCCTGCCACAGCACACATAGCCGACCGGAACTTTTCCCCGATGTCAGCGCTGACGTCAGAGGGAGGACTTAAGCAAAGCCCTCCCTCCCTCCGACGTCAGCGCTGATATCGTGGAAGACTTCTGGTCAGCTATGTGTGCTGGGGCAGTGCAGGCAGGAAATAGAAGACGAGCCTTGCGGCTCGAGCTCCATTTGGCTGAGAAAGTTGCTGGTAATTTGCTTGCAGATGAAGGCTGGGAGGCAAATGCGGAACACAAAAGAGGGGAGGGACTGCGTTTTTGGACACAAAGCCTGAACTTGGGAAAGAGAATGGAAGAAGGGAGGGAAAGAGATGCTGAGGTGGGGGAGGGAGTGCGTTTTGGACACAAGGCATGAACTTGGGAAAGAGGATGGAGGAAGGGAGAGAAAGAGATGTTGAGGGGGGGGAGGGAGTGCATTTTGGACACAAGGCATTAACTTGGGAAAGAGGATGGAAGAAGGGAGGGAAAGAGATGCTGAGGTGGGGGAGGGAATGCATTTTTGGACACAGAAGGCATGGACTTGGGAGAGAGGAAGGGAGGGAAAGAGATGGTTGTATACACGGGAATGGAAGAAAGGAGAATTTTTGGTCGTAGGGAGGATGAGAGGACGAAATATTGTGATGGAAAGGGAACAGTGGGACAGATTGAAATGAATGCAAGAGGGAGGAATGTTGGACATAGTGGTGAAGGGAATGGAGGGAGAGATGTGGCATGGTGCTGGAGAGAGGTGATAGAAGGAGAAATGTGGGCATGGGGCTGGTGGGCAGGCACGAAAGATGAGAAAGGGATAAATGCTGGACCATGGTAGGAGGAACCAATGGACAGCAACAGAAGAATTTACAGAAGATGGGAAAGCGGAAAAAAAGAAACTGGGACCAACTTTATGGAAAAATAAGTCTCCAGACAACAAAGGTAAAAAACGGAATTTATTGACTACAATATGTTAGCTTTGGGAAATGTATATAGCAGATGTCTTTGAATTGTGTTCAAAAGAAAAGGAAATGCATTTCTGGTTTTATTTCTACAGTGTTGAAGTACTTGCTGACCCTTGCTGTGACTGGTGGGGCCCAAACACCGCCAGCAGAGGAACTCCTCTAGAGAAGGCCAGAACTCCCCTCCACCAAACACAGCAGTTGCTGGCAACATCCATGAGCCACTGAGGTGCCAGCATCTGTGACTCAGGGACGCTGCTGCTGCTTGCCAAGCTTGGCAAAAGGGACCCCCGGCTAACTGCAAAGGAAGTCCTCAGCTGACAGCTTGGGGGTTCTCATCAGCTGAGTATTTATATTTTATATTTACATTAGAGGCTCTGGTAGAAACCCATTTACAAAGTATGTATTCTTCCCAATTAATATTTCCAAATTAATAAAGTGTCTTTGCTTATTTGTAAATGGGTCTCTACCAGAGCCTTTAATTCAGTAGCATAATTAAATGAAATAACTATTTCTGAAGTTTATAGGGACGGGCGGGGACGGAGGGGATTCCTCACGGGGACGGTTGGGATTTTGGTGGGGACAGGTGGGATTTCTGTCCCCGCGCAACTCTCTAATAAAGACCTGTACACAGTGTGCCCAACAGGATAAACTCAGTGTGATACTACATAGGCATCCTTGATTTCTCCTTGCCATTTTCAGGGCACAGACTATAGAAGTCTACCCAGCACTGGCTTTGTTTCTCAATAATGTTGCCATCTAATCACTGCTAAACTTTTTTGGTTCCATTTCTTCCATACAGGATTCCCTTTATGTTTATTACTACTACTCAGTGGCGTGCCAAGGGGAGAGCAGGTCTGCCCTGGGTGCACACTCTAAGGGGGTGCAGCACATCAGGTTCACAACCTCTCACCTTATTCTGGCACTTTCCTGAACCAGTCCATCAGCAGCAGCAAACTTTAAATGTAATCATTGCAGGACCTTCCTGCATCTCCCTGTCTGACAGTCCAAACCCTCTGACGTCACTTCCTTGTTCTGGAGCATAGCCGGGGGGGGAGCCGCGGGGAAGTCCCGCGATGACTGCCTTTAAGTTTACAGCCACTGCTGCTGGTTCAAGAAACCCTAATGCAGCTTCATAAAAAATGGGGTGGGGGGGGTTATTTGTTAATTTGTAAAATGACGATTGCTATTTATCTGTTTTTTCAAATTTACAACTGCTATCTTTATATTGTGCACAATATTAGGGGACATGCGTCACTGTTTCTGTGGTGTTGCATTGTATGCAGAGTCCTGCTTCTTGGTGGTTCAGTTTAACTTTTGTCTACATATTTCTATTTTAACCTCCCCCCCCTTCCCTCCTTTTGCAAAACGGTAGCACAGTTTTTAGCGCTGGTCATGGCGGTAACGGGTCCAACACTCATAGGAATTTTATGAGTGTCAGAGCTGTTACTGCCGTGGCCAGTGCTAAAAACTGCGTTATGGTTATGTAAAAAGGGGGGAGGAGGGTAGTTTGTGATTGCATATTCCATACTGGGCGAAAGTGTTTTCTGTGTTCTGTGTATACTGTGTACGAAAGACATGGTTCTCTGTTAACATTGACTGGGCAGGATCAACCTGTACTAGTCTGGCTTGTTTAGTTTTACAGTGAGTGCATTGATGTTCTACTGCTCACTCCAGTATGTAAGATGTCGCCTTTTTCCTAGGTACACTCTTGTTGTGCGATGTTAGTAAAAATCCTGATCTTCATATAGATGAGGGGGGTGCCAAAAAACTGATGGGCCCCGGGTGTCGCATATGCCACTGCTACTGTTATTACTTATCATTATAGCACTGCTACACATTCAGTATTCAAGAGACAGTCCCTGCTAAGTTGAGCTTACAATCTAATCAAACAGACAAACAGGACTAGTAGGGGGTTAGGGAGTTTCTCAGGCATGGGTGCTTTACAAGCAAGTGGGGTTTAGGAGTTAAAAGCAACCTCAGAAAAGTTGGCTTTTAGCCTGGATTTGAATACTGCCAGGGATGGAGCTTGATATGCTGACTCAGGCAGTCTATTCCAGGCATATGGTTTAGCAACAGAGAAGAAATGTAGTCTGGAGTTGGCAATAGAGAAGAACTGTACAGATAAGAGTCTTGCCCGATGAACAGAGTTCCCGGGATGGAGTATAGGGAGAGATATGAGAGGAGAGATATTGAGGAACTGCAGCATGAAAGCACTTATAAGGAGGAGCTTGAACTGTATGTGGAAATAAATAGGGAGCCAATGACGTGACTTGAGGAGAGGGGTGATATGAGCAGAATGAGAGAAAGAACATAGTCTGGAGGTGTAAGTGCAGGTGTAAGCTGACATAGCCTTACTTTCTGGTCAGTGCCTGAGCGCTGATTAGCTCAAGCATTGACAGGAAAGTAAGGTTTGACAGCTCAGACCTGCCAGAAAAATTTTCTCCATCTCCACAACAACCTCTGACACCCCTGACAGGAGGGATGCTCACTCCCTCCCACTACCACCGTCAAGCAACCTCCCCCCCAGGCAATAGGAGGGATGCCCACTCCCTCCCATCACCACCATAGTACCCCCGACGACCCCCCCCCCAATGTTTCCGATGACCCCCTGCCCCCTATCTTGTTCACAGTGGCCAGACAGAGGGATGCCTAATCCCTCCGGCCAGCAGGCCTGCCTCTTCAAAATGGTGGGCCTTCCCCTCCCCGGTGCATCCTGGGATGCGCCAGGGAGGGGTCCGATTAGCTCAGGTTGCTTAAGGCATCCCCTATGGGAGGGGCCTTATGTGTCTGGGCCAATCAGAGCCTTAGGTTCTCCCAGGATGCATCAGGGAGGGGAAGGCCAGCCATTTTGAAAAGACGGGCCTGCTGGTCGGAGGGATGAGGCGTCCTTTTGGCTGACCATCATGAACAAGGTAGGGGGCAGGGGCTCATCAGATGCATGGGAGGTTCATTGGGGAGCATGACAGCAGTGGCGGGAGTGGGCATCCCTCCCATTGCCTGGGGGTGTCAGGAGAGATTTGCTTGATGACAGTAGTGGGAGTGGGCATTCTTCTTGCTGCTGGGGTGGGCAGAGGGCTCAATTGAGGGAGTAGGCATCCTTCCCGCTGTCGGGGGGTGTTGGGAGGAGGTTGCTTGATGGTTGCGGCAGGAGGGAGTGAGCATCCCTCCCACTGATGGTGGAGAGTTCAGGGGGGGGTGGGTTTGTTGCTTGACAGCAGCAGTAGGAAGGAATGGGTGAGAGGCACGTCCTGAAGGCAGTCAGTTGGCGTGGATGACTCTTCTCCTTGCAAGTGTGTTGCGGCACACCTGAAATCTCACAGTTTGTAATACACTGACCTAAAGAGTGTGGCTTGTTTCCCCTACATGAAGCAGGGGGTACAACAAAAGCCTAGGTTAAGCTGGTTATCAAGTTCTGTAAGAGAAGACAGATACAGTAAATAGTAAACAACTCTTCTATAAAAAGTAAAAAAAAAAAAAAAAAGAGTACAGTATCAGTAAACTTTGGTTTTACTTAAATGCATAAAGAAAAGAGAACCCCTTTGTATACATTAAAAGGCCATCTGCTAAAAAAGGTCTAAACCTAGTAACCTCAATCAATAATGATTTTCTCTCATAAGAATTAATTGAAGGAGAGTTGTAAAGAATTAGGTAGAGTGTATAGGTAGTGTAAGCCTAGGGTGGATGGGATGAGGGGCAGGGTGGAAGGCCTAAAAAAACCAAAGAACTATGGACTGTGTTAGCTGTGAAACCAATCTCTAATGCTATTATATATTAATGCATTTACCTTACTATACCTCTGCTTGCATGAGATCCTGCCTACCAAACCAGGTGACTACTTTTGCCCTGGGTAGAGAAAAGGTGAGAGAAGGGGCAGGAGACTAGCACAAAATACTTAAGAAATAAAGTTATTGAAAGGACCACTGGTAAATATCTCATTTCCACCAAGACTGACAGCAAACAGACAGAGATTTAACAGTGGTTTAAGCTAGTCTAATCAGTGCACAAGATTCAGAACAAGACAAAAGTATGTTGGGATATAGTATATACTCGAATATAAACCTAGATTTTTCAGCCAAAATATGGCTCCAAAATGGGAGTCTTGGCTTATATTTGAGTCTTCCCCCTCTCGGATCTCTCCCCCAGCCTACCTTAAGCCCTGTTGGTCCAGTGGTGATCCAGGGAAAGAGTGATCCTCCTATGCAGTGTCACTACTCAAAATGGATGATGTGAGTTACCACAGTGGTTGCTGTGCTTCTTCATGAAGAGATTCACCCAAAGTGGTTATAATACATTGAATAGTAATTAGGTACTTTTAGGTATTTTCACTCTCTGTCCTTGCAGGCTCACAATATAACTGTGGTACCTGGGGGCAATGGAGGGATTAAGTGACTTGCCCAAAGTCACAAGGAGCAGGCTGGAATTGAACTCACAACCTCAGGGTATTGAGGCAGCAGTTCTAACCACTAGGCCACTCACTCCCACAGTAACCATACATGACTGAGACAAGTTTGGTATATATTCGAGTCAACCTCCCCCCCCCTGGTCCCCGCCCCCTGCCCCGCCCCGCCCCTTTTTGGCAGGAAAAGGTTATTTCTTCCCTAGCCTGAAATCAGCATTGCAAACTTAGACCAGTGTGTAACACCTGAAGGACCAGTGTGTAACACCTGAAGGAGGTCAGAAACCAGAACTTGCATGTTTGAGATCAGACTGTATACAGGAAGCAGGGTCTAATAAAGGGTTAATGACTTTTGAATTGGTGTGTGGCCTAAACACAAAAGGGCCCTTTGACAAACTACTTCAACATTTTCCTGATAAAGTCTGACATAAAGGTAGAAAATTTGTTGTTTACGGTTGTTTTGATGCTTTGTGTTAGAGCAACCTCCAGAGCTGAGGTCATGGAATTGCTTCTGGCATGCCTTCCTGTATTGTCTGAGGTCTTTTTTGCCCTCATTTCCAATCTCTTCCATGTAATATGATTCGTCATCTAAAGTAAATCCAGTAAAAGTACAGATGACTTTTCGGTTTCCCATACCACTAATTCATTCTGGTTGAAAAACCTTACACTTAACACTTTGAGGATTTTAATACGAGTGTCGTAAAGTTTGAAGGGATTTTTCAGCAAAACAAACGTGATAAATGCAATCTAAAAACCCCAAGCTTTTATTCTTCAAGTATTTCTCACAACACTAGCATAAGAGCAAAATACGATTGATGCTCTGTTTCCTGTGCGTCTTACAGGTCATGTAAAGGGTGTCTCCCCAGGGACTGAGGTACCAGCTAGGTTTTGAGAAAATCCAGGTTGAGATGACCACAAAGAGCTTTGTCCTTGGAAATAAAAGCAGCAGAAAGAGGATAGACTCGGGGAACAAAGAGATATCATATAAGCTGCTCCAGGGGAGTACCAATATTGATTTTGAGACTTGCCATCCACAGCTGCCAGATATACTGTTACACTATGATTAGTTTAAAACTGCTAATTTTATTACTGCCCTGCGAAAACTTCTCCAGGGAGACTCATATGGTAACCAGGTAATCAGCTAGAAATTCCAAGGTTATTCTTGAAACAATCAGCACTGTACACATCGTGACCTCGGATTACTTCTCCAAAAGCTGGTTCAGATTAAGAGGAATCTGAATGTACAGTGCTCCTGGACAAAGCGCAGGCCCTTAAGACGTACGGTATGTCTTCAGTTTAATGTGTGTGTTGTCCTTATGTATCAGCTCATGCGCATCATCTGACTGCCCTGTAAATTCAGATTTGAGGTTTTGGGGAAAAATAGATCAAAAAAGCACAAGAGAGAGACAAAAAAAAAAAAGATTGGAAGTCACATAGAGAATGACAACAGAAATAGACCATATGGCCTATGCAGTCTGTCCATCCAAATCAGCCAGTCTCTGTACAATCCCTTCCCCCCCCCCCACTATGCTTGTCCCATGTTTTCTTTAATTCAGATATAGGGCTCCTTTTACTAAGGTGCGCTAGCGTTTTTAGCGTGCGCTACAATGCCACGCGCACTATCCCTGTGCTACGCGGAAAATGCTAACGCAAGCTCTTTGGAGGCGTTAGTGTGTAGCGCACGTGGAAATGTAACACGTGCACTAAAACCACTAGCGCACCTTAGTAAAAGGAGCCCACCAATTTGTCTCCACCAATTAGTTGTTATAGTTTTAATGTTCCTCCCCTACCTTAAGAAATAGCATCTCTCTAAATATTTATCTAGAACCTCTTATCAAAAATTTGAAGACACGCTTTTTGTAGACTACCTCTCTGATTAATTATTATATAGCTTGAGCTAATTTTGCCCTGTTCAATTTTACCTGTTCATCTGTTGCCCTGTTCATCTGCTGCATCCTCTCACTTTGTTCCTGTTGTCTTCTTTCACATTACCTACCCTCCTTTGATAAGTTAATAAGATGGGGTTCTTTATTGAAGAAGTTTTCAAAATGTGATATATGATAAACATATATAAAGGCAAAGGAATACAAAGCACTCCTTTTATCAAGCCGCGCTAGCAGTTTAACGCACGTAATAGCGCGCGTTAAACCACCGGCTGTGCTAACCGCTACCGCCTCCTCTTGAGCAGGTGGTAGTTTTTGGCCAGTGCAGGGGTTAGCGCGTGATGAAACGTCACGCGTGTTAACCCCGCTAGCTCGGCTTGATAAAAGGAGCCCAAAGTGTTTACAAAGTATTAATACATTTAACACAAAATATAGAGTAAAACTTCCTATAGTCCATATCATGAGGAGAACTCAAAGATCAATACCGTTAAAGGGAAAAAAAAGAAGAAAAACAAGGAAAAAGAAATTTCCCATAGCAATTGAGCCTACATTATTCCCCCTTATCCTAAGGTCTCCCTTGTCCCTTTACAAAGTTCTCAAGATGTGTAGCATCAAAAAATATATATTTCTTCCCATTGTGATGCACAACGCATCTACATGGAAAGCTTAAGAAAAATGTAGCACCCAAGGCGAATACTTGGGACTTCAACATCAAAATCACTCCCACATAGCTTGCATCGCATCCGGAAAAAATATGAATCAATTGCTCACAAAACAATTTTTTTCTTCACTTTGAAATACAATTTAAGAATCAACAATTTTTATTTTTCAGTGGCAAAAGTCACCAATAAAGTAACACAAGAAGAAATAATATCCTGTGTCCTCCAGGAAAGCAGTAAGCTCCCTAGGTCCAAGCATGGGCACCTCACTCGCCATTGCCCTGGTAAGAATTCCCACAGGCATTGATAAGGAGGAACATTTCAATAAAGCAAATGAATCAACATTCTTTATTTTCAACATTTCCCTCTTATTTCTTTAACAATTCTGAAGAAATCAATGGAGTAACAAGGAAATTTAGAAATCTTAAATTTGTCACACATAATTGATTATCAAGAAATTCATTTTTATGATGAAGTGTCAGACTAGCCTTTACTGCTGAAACATGAACAGCCTACAAAGTCTTTATTTGATCTTGTATATTATCAGTCACTGTGTTCACTTTACTAAAGTTATTTTGCATATTCAAAAATTTCTTAACTGCTTAAGCAGGGAAATCACATAATTAAACTACATTCCCTTTCAATAATTCCTTAGTCCTAGTAAAAAACCCAAAAACCTCCAAATATCCATTAGTGAGATTTCACCTTCAACAACTAAACCCAATGGAACATCAACTGCTGCTTCAAAAACAATAGGCTTTAATTTAGGGGGTTGTAATTCCAGTGAGGAAGAAGATAGAAGTTACATTTTCATCTTCCTTCTGCAACCAAATATGGTCTTCCTCTTGATGGGGAGGGGTACGTGCTTCAAGGCTTAAAGAGACACCCCTATAGAAAGGAGGGGAAAAAAACCGCTAACAGACGTAGTTGGTACAAGATGTTTGTCTATAGGTCCCCTTACTTACAGTTTAGACGTCAACAAACTCTTTACTTTTGCCTTTTGTTTTCCCATTAAAATCGCCAAAACATACCCCAGTATTGAGATAAAGCAAACACACAGTTTTCTTAGAATACGTCAAGGTTTTTTGAAGGGGCTTCAAAGAGGTGTGCCCCTTTGATCATGCCCCTTCAGGCATTCTCCAATGGCTGTGCATCTTGGCACACACACAGCCTTGTTATCCCGGGAACAGGAGGTGGAGCTTGTGATATCACTGCTGCCAATAAAGGGTAGGAGTATCTTCTGATGGAATCTCCTTATACTCTCTAACACCCCTAGGCTTCAACTGTTCTCAATTTCTCCCTTAGTAAGATTTTTTTAATGAGATTATTGTAACCTAGGCTTCTTCATGTGTCTTCCATATTTTGCCTTCCCAACAAGGTTCTATATATTATAAACCACTTAAATTATATTTTTATAGGTGGTGTATCAACTAACTCATAACCTGCACTAGGAGGCTGTTCCACACATCCACCATCCTTTCCATAAATAAAAATTTCCTTCTGTCTGCAGTCTTTCATATTCGTCCTAGTACTCCCTTGTTCCAGAGCCTCTTTCTCATTGATTCTCATGTATTTACACCTTTGGAAATATTTAATTGTTGCTATCATATTGTCCCTTTCCCACCTCTCTTCCAGAGTAGGCATATTTAGACCTATAACCTTTTATTCATAGGCTATATGACAAAGATCATCCATCATTTTAATATCCATGTTCTGGATTAGTCCATCCAGTTTATTTACCTTTTTTCTTGTGCAAGATGGCCTAAACAGGCAGTAGCGCTACGATCAGTCTCTAAGATTAAGACACAAGTTCAAACGCTTAAGAAATAATAGCAGTGCTCTGGTAGATTCTATAGATATAGGTCAGAAATACTAAAATGATTTTTCCCATTTTGGATGATAGGAAAAATGGTTTGAACTTAAGAACCATACTTGGACAGACTGAAGGCCCATCAAGCCCAATATCCTGTTTCGAACAGTGAGCAATCCAGGTCATAAGTACTTGTGAGATCTCAAACTAAGTAAAATAGATTTTATTACTTTATATCTTCAACATAAGCAGTGGATTTTCCCAAGTCCATCTTAATAATTATTTAAAAATAATAATAACTTTATTTTTCTATACCGCCATAATCTTACGACTTCTAGGCGGTTCACAATAAAGAGAGCTGTACAATCAGCGAATTACATCTTAAAGACCAATGAATTACAATCTAACAATCAGCAAACTACAATATATATTAACATGTTACAGTGAAGGGGCTGGATGGCCAGCGAATTACAGAATACAAATGGAGAGGAAGACACTGAACAGACAGAGAGTACAGAATACAATTGGAGAGAGAGCGTAGAATCAGCATGAGAGAGTAATAGTTTTTGAAGGAGGGAGTATTTTGACTAGGAAAATAAATCCATTGAACAGAGCAGTCTTAATTACTTTCCGAAATTGTCATAAGCTAACTGCTTTCACTACATTCTTTGGCAACGAATGCCAGAGCTTAAAATGTGGCAACTTCAGCAGTTGGAAACTAGGACAATACCAGGTGAACTTTAGTCTATGGCCCAGAAATATCAAAGAAGAGACAAGTTAATTTAATCATGTATTTTTAATGAGAATAACTAATGGACAGACTGGTTAGAATGAAGATATATTTCTCCAGTTTGTTTTAAATGTACTACTTTGTAGCTTAAATGTATGCTCCATAGTCTGTATTTTTGGAAAGATTAAAGAAATGATTCACATACACTTGTTCCACTCCACTCAGTATTTTATAGACTTCTATCATATCTCCCTTCAGCCATCTCTTCTCCAAGGTGATTAGTTCATCTGGCCCATAATTATGGTCAGGAGAGGGGTGGGCTAGGTAAACAGTTTCTTACCATGAGCTACATAGGCTGAGTCAGTTACACTTCTAAGCTAAGGGGAAGAAGATTTGTAGTACTGGCAGTAGTATGTATAGATAAGGAAAGTTGAAGGGAAATAAGATGGGAGTCATTCACCTACCCCCATCAATTTATAATCTTGTACACCCATTTTAGTGCTTATCATGCACAACTGCATCCCAGGTTATAGAATAGTGCTTGACAATAAGAACAGAAGCCAACCATGCCCTATTCTGGAAGAAACTGAAAACTCTACTCTTTGACAATATCCACAAGATCACCATACACATCTGTTCTTTTGCTTATTATGATTAGGCTCTTCTTCTTAATATGCAATTATTGGTGCTAATTAAAATCAATTACAAGCTATGTGCATAAATGTTGGCACAGAATCCACACCTAAATTTTGCGTGAGAGGCAAAAAGGGGCGTGGAAATGGGAGGCTCATTGGCAGGCTTGCATATAATAATAGAATACGGGCATCCGTGCCTAAATTTAGGTGCCGACATTTGCACCAAGTTTTCCTTGGTGCAAATGGCCATACCAAAATTTAGTCATGGTTTCTGGGCACAAGCACTATTTTATAAACTGTGCCTTACTTAAAGTGCGGCTTATAAAATAGCGCTTTATCAGCACTTAATTTTTGGGCACCAATATGTAGAATTATTGCCCTTAGTGACAACATCCTAATACCTAAATATTCAGCAATAATTTGAAATACCCCTTTACGGAAAGAATAGAGAGGGGCAACTGGGCAGTTTAGGTGAGGCATATCGTCCTCATCCAGTTATATTCAATATTCACCCAGGAGGTGGATTTCTTTTCCTAAATCAACATTGCCAGTTTCATCAAAATAACAATTCTTTTGTAATATCAATTACGAAGCTACAAATCCTCAGCCCAAAATGTTATTTATATATTTAATATGATTTATTTGCCCACCTTATTGAAAAAAACTGCATTCAAGGCAGTTTTATGTGTTTATTTGGGATGAAAATATGGTAACAGAGCTTGCTTTTCTTGGAGATTGGATATGTGTTTGTCTGCGCTTTAAGCATATTATAATAAAAATTACCCTGAACTAGGGATAAAAAGCAGTGTGATACGGAAAAAGAGCCATATGAAGTACTGTAATAATACTTTCTGATTGGCCAGCAGATGGCAGCAGATAAAATTATGTAAGGGCTAGAAAGCGTTTTAGCTCAAGAAGTAAATGTAAAGAAAGGGGCAAAAGTTGAAGAGATTCGACAATCTTCTTGGTGTGGACACAGATGTCAAACTGTGAGAAGGTACATGAAGAAAGAAAAGGTCTTGAAATGATAGAATGATATGGAAATAATCCATCCTCCTTTTAAAGTTCTGAGTAATAATACTGGTTCCCCCCAAAAAGAAGAAAAATAAAAGCCTTGGCTGGGTTCTGAACTGAGTTGTTTCACCTGCATTTATGTGAGCATATTAAGCATGGAAACAGTTCTTCATATAGAGGAGAAGGATATGTGGGACTGTATATGAACCACCTAGAATTCTGCTTTTGAACTGGAGGTACAGATTTGTTTGACTAAAAGTAAATGTGTTTGTGAGCCACATGAAATTTGTATGGCATTTTTCTTTCACTGTGAGATCATAGACACACTAGGAGGCATAGAAGATATTCTATCCATCTGGGTTGGTCCAAGGTATCCAATGCTCTAGGTCAACTTTCATCCTTGCATAGGGTTATCAGATGGCTCAAAAAAAAAAAGGAGCTATAAAACTCACACACTCAATTAGGGAGATATAAACTAATTCTGTGATAAAATAATACCCCACTATTATCACAGCTATAAATAGTAAATAAATAAATAATAAAACAATTAATTATATGATGGAAAGTGCTCAGACCCTTCAACCAATATAGAATAGTGATAAACACAACCATGGCTTGCCGTTGGGACCATCATCACCTTTACTGTCCCATTGCCTTCCCATATGGATCTTACTCCTCCATATTCAGTGTTATGACTCAGAATAAAAAGATAAGAATAAACAAACTTATCTTCACTGCTGCTGGGAAAGCTTGTTGAAAACACTGCCGGCTGCCATGGACTGAATAAAAGTGCTAGTGCTTGTGAGTAAATGCAGCAAAAGTCATCAAGGAAATGGCTCCCCGACTCGAGTTTCGCACTCTTCCTCAGGAGGGGTCACTCGTTATGGCCACCCCACACGTGGAGGAAAAGAAAGACTGAGGATATTACAGGAATGTTATGGATGTTTGGGACAAAACTACTATCTCAGTACAAGCTGAATATCTTCAAAAAGTCATATGCCACACAAAATGATATTCAAAATTTCTACTACCAGAAACTACGTGCCCATACTCTTCAATACAGGACAGCAGAAGAGACCTCAGTGTTCTCAGGAATATCCTGTGAAACTGTCTATGGCAATGAATATATTGTCATAGAGAAATACATCCCTGGTCCTCAGCTATTCCACTGCCTGCTAAAACTTCCTTCTCACTTGTTATCTCTCTTTTGTTATTCAAAATATTGATCAAATATAGAGAAGGCACTTATCTTAATTATTTCTTCTGGTAGTGTAAAATCACCGCAGAATGCAGTTTAAGAAAAAGCGAGTAGAATAATTATCTCGCTTGAAGAAGTCGATCTCCTTATTCCAGAGTCCAACCTCTTGCTTTCAACGATATCCCTTTCAACGATATCCCTTTCAACGATATCCCGACAGGCCCTTGTTTCACCCTACGGCTGCATCAGGAATGAAGGCATAAAATTTATTAAGATTCTCTATCTTCCTATTTAATAAACAACCTTCAAATTTATTCCACTTACTTTTATGGAACGAGCTACTGCTTCAATGATTTCCTCATAAAGAAATGGCGCCTCGGCATTCTATCGAGCTTATAAAGGGTAGGCACTCCACGGTAAACCCGGGAGATACAGCCAATCACTGCAACTTCAGGGTTATCTTTCAAAAAAATGCACGCCATTCTATTTTGGAATTGAGGCCATTAGGAACACACGTTTTTAATCTAAATATCCATTTCTGTTCTTTTTGGCAGAGGTAAGTTCTAAAATCACCCCCCTTTTCAGAAGGATATAATTTTTCAATGATCCAGCAGCGCATTTCTGAAAATTGTTGATTCAAATCTAGACAATGCTGTACCATGGGTGCCTCTATCTTAGTACATGTTAAGCATGACCTATGCTCAATAATTCTAGTTCTAAACTGTCGTGTGGTCTGCCCTATGTATAGTAAATTACATGGACAACAGATCGCATAAATTACTCCACTCGTGTCACAAGATGTATATGCTCTCAATGAATATTCTTTATGGTCAGTTGGATTAACAAAAACAGAGCATTCTCGCATATTGTTACATACTGAACAATGCCCACATTTATGATGACCAACTGTCTCTTCTAATCCCAAATCCCTTCTATAAGATTGGACAGATCCCTTACTAGTGGGACTAATTAACTCCTGTAAATTATTGTTCCTAGAATAGGCAGTTGTTATTGCTATATTCTGAAAACAAGGGTGAATGGATAAGCAATTCCAGTGTTTCTTTAATATTTTAGAGAACAGTCTAGTTTGTTGAGAGTGCCGTAGCACACAAACTAATTTTTCCGGTTCAGGTTCTGGCTTCTTATATTCAAGAAGGAGCTCTCTCTGATTATATAAAGCTCTAGTATACGCTTTCTTAATACACGCTTTAGGGTATCCCCGAATCTGAAATTTTTCACTTAAAATATTAGCTTGTTTTTTAAATTCCTGTTTAGTTGAACATACTCTCCTATACCGAAGAAACTGAGAGTATGGAAGACTTTCTCTAAGGTGAAATGGGTGAGAACTGGAAAATTCTAACAGAGTATTTCTGTCAGTTTCTTTTCTATATATAGATGTATCAAATTGATCCCCATTTTTTGTAATTAATACATCTAAAAATGAAATTTTCACTTTATCAAAAGCTACATCAAATTTAATAGTCGGTAAACAGGCATTCAAATAGTCTATGAACAAGTATAAATTTGATATTGTATCTTCCCAAAGGAAGAAGATATCGTCAATATAACGACACCAAAACGTAGCTTTTTCAAACCAAGCAGATCTGTAAACAAAAGTCTCTTCAAAAAAAGCCATGAACAAATTGGCCAATGATGGGGCGCATATTGCACCCATCGCTGTGCCGCTCAACTGTTGGTAAAAAATACCTTGAAACATAAAGTAATTTTTCTTCAAGGATATCGTTAGTAATTGAATCACAAAACTAGATGGAACTAAATGTGGACGCATCCTTGTATCCAAAAATTCTTCTATAATCTTTAAAACCTGATCTTGTGGGATATTGGTATACAATGAGCGAACATCCAAAGTTACTAGTATTGTATTACTTTTCGGTTGACATGTTGAAAGTATCCGCAAAAAATGAGTTGTGTCCTGAATAAAGGATTGAATTAGAGGTACAAAAGGTTTCAAAAAGACATCTACATATTCATTCACACGTTCTAATATAGATCCACATGCAGATACAATTGGACGACCCGGAGGAGAGATTAAGCTCTTATGGATCTTGGGCAATATATAAAAAAAGGGAATATTCGGATACTGAGGGCCATAAAAAAATTCAATTCATTTTGTGGTTAATAACCCTTGCCGGTAGCCTTGTCCCACTAAAGTGGATATTTCTTTCTCTTCAACAGACTTGTAGGGTCTTCTTTATAAAGAACATATACCGAAGTATCTGTTCCAATTGATGTAAAAATCTCTAAAGTATATTGTTCACGATCCATGATAACAATCGCTCCCCCTTTATCCGCACGTCTTATAATGATGTCTTGATTAGATTGAAGTGAATGAATAGCTTCCCATTCTGGTCTAGAAATATTCCATGAACAAAAAAACCTCTCCGATTCCAGATGTTCAATATCTTTCATTACAAGGTCTTTATACAGATTAAGTGCAGGATCAATCGGGCCACTTGGAGTCCATACAGATTTCTGTTTAACTACTGAGCGATCTATTCTTCCGTCATTCTGATTTGAAAAATGTAAACGAAGCTGTAATTTTCTGAAAAATTTTTCAAGATCAACTCGTAGTTGAAAGGAGTCATTCTTAGATTCAGGGACAAAAGTCAGACCCTTAGAAAGAATCGTATTTTCCTCAATCGATAACTCATATTGAGATAGATTCACAATCGCTATTTGCTCTATTGCTGGGATCGAGTGTTGGGTCGGGTATTGCTCTGATATCTGCCTCTGGTTTTTCTTTGACCTCTGCGTTTTCCTTGATGGCCTCGGGCCAAAAAATTACCACTGTCACTAGCTGAGGAGGAGTTAGATGATAAGTGAAAACGTACTGGTTGTTTAACCCCATCATTATTTTCATCTGGGATCGTTCTCATCCATTGGTATACATATCCCTCAGAGTAGTCTTTCTCATCCCTTTTGAATTTTTTAATTTTTTGTAATTTTAAATCAGCCCTCACTTTTTCAAGTTTAGTATCTAATAAATTATTTTTGAGATTCAAAATCAGTTTCATTTTGCATAGTTGACATCGTCGTCTCTATTTTTAACTTCTCTTCACTGATCTTACTTTGAGCAGTAACGGATGATCAGTACCATCAAATTCTAATGAACAACGATTTAGAATTTATATTCCATTGTGAGACAAAATTATCATCATCATTATAGAGACGAGGAGCTTTTCTGCATTCTAAGCCCCGCGGTATTATCTCTCTTTTGCAGTAATCTACTAAGAGGCACTGTGAAGCATCTTGTTTAATCAAACCTTATGCAGATTAAATACATTGTCCCATAACGATATATTGGAAGTAGAGACATCACCGGAAAACAGGCAAGGAGCCTGTAGGGTTGATTGCCATTCATGTTCAGTAAAGCCCAAACCCGTTTGCCATGAAGTTGCCATTTCTTTATTACTTGCTTGAAGTTATAGTCAAAACTACTATCTCAGTACAAGCTGAATATCTTCAAAAAGTCATATGCCACACAAAATGATATTCAAAATTTCTACTACCAGAAACTACGTGCCCATACTCTTCAATACAGGACAGCAGAAGAGACCTCAGTGTTTCTCAGGAATATCCTGTGAAACTGTCTATGGCAATGAATATATTGTCATAGAGAAATACATCCCTGGTCTCAGCTATTTCCACTGCCTGCTAAAACTTCCTTCTCACTTGTTATCTCTCTTTTGTTATTCAAAATATTGATCAAAATATAGAGAAGGCACTTATCTTAATTGTTTCTTCTGGTAGTGTAAAATCACCGCAGAATGCAGTTTAAGAAAAAGCGAGGTAGAATAATTATCTCGCTTGAAGAAGTCGATCTCCTTTTCCAGAGTCAACCTCTTGCTTTCAATGATATCCCTTTCAACGATATCCCTTTCAACGATATCCCGACAGGCCCTGTTTCGCCCTACGGCTGCATCAGGGGATTATCTAAAGGAATGAAGCATAAAATTTATTAAGATTCTCTATCTTCCTATTTAATAAGCTTGATAGAACGCCGAGGCGCCATTTCTTTATGAGGAAATCATTGAAGCAGTAGCTCGTTCCATAAAAGTAAGTGGAATAAATTTGAAGGTTGTTTATTAAATAGGAAGATAGAGAATCTTAATAAATTTTATGCTTCATTCCTTTAGATAATCCCCTGATGCAGCCGTAGGGCGAAACAGGGCCTGTCGGGATATCGTTGAAAGGGATATCGTTGAAAGGGATATCGTTGAAAGCAAGAGGTTGACTCTGGAAAAGGAGATCGACTTCTTCAAGCGAGATAATTATTCTACCTCGCTTTTTCTTAAACTGCATTCTGCGGTGATTTTACACTACCAGAAGAAACAATTAAGATAAGTGCCTTCTCTATATTTTGATCAATATTTTGAATAACAAAAGAGAGATAACAAGTGAGAAGGAAGTTTTAGCAGGCAGTGGAAATAGCTGAGACCAGGGATGTATTTCTCTATGACAATATATTCATTGCCATAGACAGTTTCACAGGATATTCCTGAGAAACACTGAGGTCTCTTCTGCTGTCCTGTATTGAAGAGTATGGGCACGTAGTTTCTGGTAGTAGAAATTTTGAATATCATTTTGTGTGGCATATGGATGTTTGGGAGACATTGGCCAAATTTTTTAAAGAATGATAACTGATTTTATTTCAATAACTTGTAAACATACACATCCAGGATGGGTGAGGGAAGGGAGTTGCACTGGAATTTGATTCAGGGAATTTATGGATAGTTTCATGAAGGTTTTTATTTTATTTGAATATTAGATGGGAGGGTGGGGGAAAATATAATTGTACATTAATGTCTGAGAAGTTTATTGTGCTTTTTTTGCACAATTGTAGTTTGAAAATTCAATAAAGATATACAAAAAAAAGAAACAGCACTGTTCCATCTAATGCAATACACTGTAAACCTTTTTTTTAAACCCACATTCCACTGAAATAATCAGTCATTGTTTTCTGCATGCAGATTGCACGATTCAGGCTGTGTATCTGACTACTGATGCTGTAAAACTGGCCATAGTCGTGACATCCATTTATCTCCAGATAACAACGCAGCGTGTGTAGGGACTTCAGCGCATCCGAGAAGGAAATAATCTCTGCAGGTGTTTCATTAGTCGTGATGACCACAGCAGTATCCCCGTCATCATCAGACTCTTGGTTGTCTGCAGTGCCCTTTATGACTGTACAGATATTGGAATTAGTGCTGTCAGATAATGTGGGCACATCATTGTCAAACTCTTGTCAGCTCAAACTCTTGTGGTGAGACTCCAACTGGGAGTTCAATGGATGACGTGTCGGCTTCAGTTGTCTCATCAGATGTGTGAACGAAGCTCACCCGTCAATATCAATTTGAAATTGTGGATGATGGAGACTCGACGCCATGTGGAGAGAGTCGAGCACCATCATTTTTCTCGTGAGCTCAGCAGCTCGGGGGCCGGATTCCATGCTTGCATCAATCACTGCCATCACATATCTTAAGACGAGCGACCTGTAATGACGTTTGAAGTTGACGATTATCCCCTGGTCCATCAGTTGGATCAAAGAGGTCATGTTTGGTGGCAGAAACACGAGTTTGATGTTGGTTAGTTGTACATCATTGCTGTGTGCTGCACAGTTATCACACAGCATTACAATGTGTCTCCTATGCCTTCTCATCAGATTGTCAAGCTTCTGCAACCATTCAGTCCACAGTGTCGCTGTCATCCATGCGTTTTTGTTGCTTTCATATTCAACAGGCAGGCATTTAATGTTTTTGAAGCACCAAGGATTTTGATTCTTCCCAATCAGCAGCGGCTCGAGCTTTTAACTACCGTCCATATTGCAACTGAGCAGCAATGTCAATCATTCCTTTGGCACCTTGAAGCCAACAATTTCACTGCATTTGAAAGCCAATGTTCCATCAGTGATGGCACGCCAGTACAGGCCCGTCTCATCCGTGTTGAAAATGTTGCATGGTTCATATCCACCAATGACTGGTGCAGAAAGATGGGTCATGGAAGTGTTGAAATCAAACTCATCTGCGTCTTGTTTTTCACCATACTGCTTCTTAGATTTTATGTCATTACACACTTTCCACCTCTCTACCAATCTGTTTGTTGCTTTGAAGTCTTCAACGCCCAGTTCTTTGGATAGCTGTGCTGCTTTCTCTATCAGCAGAGGCCCATTGATTGGCAGTTGACGACTTCTAGCTTCAGCAAACCATCGCAGCAACACCTGTTCAATGTCTCCAGCCTTCCAATATATTTCCGTTTCCTGGTAGGATTGCTGTTGTTTTGCCTGTCTTTCAATATGGCTTGCAATTTTTTTGTGAATCCTAGAAATCTGGCTAGGAAGAACGCTGTAATGTTTTACAGTAGAGACCTGACTCTCCCGTTGGTCAAGTCTCTTTAAGACATTGACATGTTCAGCCAAAGACAATGACTTTTGTCCAGTGTGATAGACACGTTCAGCCAGAGACAATGATTTTCGACCAGCGTGTTGGACACGTTCAGCCAAAAACAAAGGTTTTCCCCATGAGATGCCATGGTACAGCTTTGAAAGTTTGAACACCTGGCCAGGCCTAGACTGCTGATCCGAAACATGTGGTTCATCAACGTGAGAACGCGATTGCTTTTAACTGGAGTGAACGTAACGTGAACAAATAGAGGTGGGACTTATAACATCAGTGCATATAAGCGGATTGTGTGCTTATCAGAATTGCAATATATCCGGAGTTACGTCCATTGACTTTAAATGTAAAAAAATGAGACCATGGTGGTAGGCTGTGGATAACCGAAGCATGCACTTAACCGACGTGCACTTAAGTGGAGTTGACTGTATGCTTTTTTCTACACTGTATTTGGCAGGTATATATATAGCACCCTCCAACCCCATCTCACATGTAATTGGCAGCCCCAGTCTTGCCGATATTCAACTTTAATGAATGCACATGAGATACGCCTTTAACACATGCACCTGAAATGCACTTTTAACACACACATATATTGTGTTCAATGCTACCAGCACCTTCAGACCTGCTGGTAATTATGGGGCGTTAAAGATCTGTGCTTCATTTTGTGTATCACCCAGCAATGTCTGGGCATAGCCCAGAGTACTCATTTTAATATTAATGAGCTCATAGTATTCTCGGAGGCTGCTTCAAGGCACAGAAAAGACCATGCAGAGCCATTTTGTGCACGGGAAGCTAAAATGCTTGTATGCTGAACCAGTTAGAATTGGTTTAGCATCAAACATACAGGCATGGTAAGTTTTGAGCATCGTGGCCTCAGTCTTCAGCCTTTCTTCAACTGAAATCCCAACTGTTGCTCATGAAACAGTGACTCGGAGGGCACCCCATAGCCCCCTCCAGCCAATCACCAGCATGAAGTTTAGAAATTCTTAGGATTTTGCATGCACACATGTAAAGGTCTGCAAATCAAACTTCCCATCCTAAATTCAGCAAGGCTTTTTTTGTTGTTGCTGTTGTCTATTGAAACCAAAGGGTTACACCAACAATACTATTAATATACCCTGGGTGCTGTGAGAAACAGGAAAAAGGCAGTTTATTGCTTCTGTATAAATCTAGAGTAAGACTTCATTCTGTGTACAATTCTGTAGACCACACCTATACAGGACTATAAATCAAATGGAGTCAGTCCAGATAACAGCTACAAAAATGATCAATACTCATCATATTTAGGTCTTTAATTCCATTCCCATATGTTTCATGAACACTCTGGAGGAAAGAAAAGATTGGAGAAGTATGATAGAAATGTTTCAGTAGTAATTTTTAAGTTATTTTCATTCATAGATAGCACATCTAATGCCGTGTACAGGGGCAGAATTTGTGTGGGCAGAATTTGCAGGTATCTGCATAGATTATTCTCATAAAATACATTATTCTATGGATGTACTTGAATAATCTAGGAGTAAACATCTACAAAGAACACATGTACTTGTCTGCGTCTAAGTCAAACCATGTCCAAAATTCACCCTCACACATGCCTACTTTCCAGTAAAATCTTACCTCGAAGTGGTAGGTGCCTACCGAGTTAGATGCCTACCAGCTAATTTTTTTTATTGTCTTTTAATGGCAATTTACAATTAATTGTATATCCAGCAACTGAAGGCTACTATCTTAAGACTTGGAACTCAACCAATCTCTCAATAACCAATTCCAAGTATATACTTCTTACTTTTACCCATATATCATATCATTTCAGACCTTCTAGTTATACTTTTTTTTATTATTATTTGCTTTCTTTTGGACCTCAGAACCACCCTCCTCCATCCGTAAAGATCTTTGCGATTTAAAATTTGAGCGGGGTGGATGTTAGCGGCTTGCAAGGATCCCTGACGAAGCGGATGCGAAACATGTCGGGTCCTACCGCTGCACTAACAAAAAAGCTAAGTACAAACTGAAAATGTAGAAAAAACAACAAAAAAAGTGTCAAAACAGTGCTAAATTTGCTTTTGAATAATTAATACGGGCCAGTGAGGATATTACACCTGTGAAGCTCCCCGTTTTGAGATTCGAAAGTAGAAAGCAAATAATAATAAAAAAAGTATAACTAGAAGGTCTGAAATGATATGATATATGGGTAAAAGTAAGAAGTATATACTTGGAATTGGTTATTGAGAATTTACAATTAATGGCACCGACTAAGCTGAATTGAAAATTAGCCCCCCCCCCCTTTTTTACAAAAATGTAGCACGCTTTTTAGCACTGGCCACGGCGATAACAGCTCCTACGCTCATAGGAATTCTATGAGCGTCGGAGCTGTTACCGCCATGGCAGGTGCTAAAAACTGTGCTAAGCTTTTGTAAAAAGGGGGGAAGGGGTATGTTAGGTGCCTAGATTACCTAGGAACGCCAATCTAGGTGTCATTTTAAAAATCTGAGCCTTTATTTCACCACATTCTATGGGGTCAATATTTATTTATTTATTTATTTGGTTTTATATCCCATCCTCCCAGAGAAGCTCAGAATGGGTTACAAGTTTACATACATATTAATATGTTTTTATACTGGGTGTTGGCAAACATGGTATGGCAGGTCATTGTCTGATAAAGGTGGCAAAACAGTTAACAAAGCATGGTAAAGCAAAATGGAGCAAGCTCACTCACCAGCAGGGGGAAAGGATGGTGAGCAAGAAACAGTGTTATATCACATGGCAAATGTAACCAGACTTGGACCAGAGGTCATGGCCTGAAGCTTGAGAGGGGACACGGCCAGGACAAACGTCAGAAAGTTCTGCTTCACACAGCGAGTGGTGAACGCCTGGAACTCTCTCCCAAAAGAGCTGGTGGAGAAAACCACCATTCTAAGATTTAAGGGAAAATTGGACACACATCTTCTTGCAGGAGACATTGAGGGATACGAGTAACTAGTGTATTGGCCAGGGTACGCCTGGTTGAGCCTCCGCGTGTGCGGATCACCGGACTGGATGGACCCCAGGTCTGATCCGGTGCAGGCATTTCTTATGTTATGTTCTTATGTTCTTATAACATAACATGGTATGGTGAGAGAAATAGCATAATGAACATTGTATGGCAAAACATAGCATGACAGACATTGTATTACAAGCGTGGTTAACATAGCATGGCAAACTTAGTATTATACATATAAGCATGGCAAGGCAAACATAGCTTGGGAGATATAGTATATATGTGCGGCTAACCGAGTATGACATGCCCCAAATGCAATACTATGCATTTCTTAGCATTGCATTTTAGTTGCCAGATTTTAAACCATTTCTCTAACTTTTGTAGATCCTTTTTTATGTTTTCCACTCCTTCCTCGGTGTCTACTCTGTTACAAATCTTGGTATCATCGGCAAAAAGGCAAGCTTTCCTTCTAACCCTTCAGCAATATAATTCACAAACATATTGAACAGGATCGGCCCCAGCACCGAACCCTGAGGGACTCCACTACTCACATTTCCTTCCTCCGAGCAACTTCCAAGGTGTAACAAGGTGGAGCCTAGCACGGTAGACATGGGATGGCAAATATTGTGTAGTGGGCATGGCATGAGAATGTTCAGTGGCATTTGTCCTTGTAGCAGTGACACTCACTGGAGCCAGTGGCATTTTACAGATTATCACTGAGCACTCTAGTGCTAGCCTCAGTGCCTGTAATCGCCTTTCCTCCAATACAAGAGGCGATGAAGGATAAACAGAAAGCAGATAGATTTCAATGAGCCTGTAGTTTAAGTTCGTGTCTATCTGTTAACAAAAGAACTTTGAATCATTCTCCTAATTATCCAGAAATTAGTCAATCATGACGAGATAGCTGATCAAAGAGTCTACAGTTCTGACTCGAAGCAGTTAGTGTTTCGCAGTCTATGTGTATAGATACCAAGGAAACCTGACAAACAGGAAATAGCAGCCACAACTCCAGAGAGCAGCAACATGCGATGAATATTCTTTTTTTTTTTTTTTATTTGGCACAATTATTTGCAGATGTATTCTGGAACCTGAAGCCAAATAGGACAGGCCTTGAGCTGCACTTGTCCTTGATGTGGAAGACCGCCTAGCAGTGCAGAGAATAAGCAGAGCGGTTTCTGCCAAGTCTCATGAATGGGTCCAAAGGTGCCTTTAATGGTCCTGTTCTCAACTGCGAACAAAGTTATACAAGCTATCAGTTACAGAGTGGTTCTGTGTTTATAATGAACTTTACTTGGTCAGTGACCATTTACAGATTTAGTATTTCTCCTAGGCAGACTGAAATTTAGATACAAAAATTTGCAATTGGAATTTAAAAAGTATAGGGGAGGGGATTAAAATTAAATTGTATACATTTTGTGAAGTCAAAACCCTTGAAGTTGATGTATTGCTTCTGGAACTCTGAATATTTTCTGACCTTTTTTTCTTACAATAACAGTGCTGGATTGACGAAACTATTCATGCCATGTTTTTCCCACTCTTGGTTGCACTCTGCTTCTCTACAGGCTCCAATCACTGAGTAGCTGTTGAAAGGAAATCAGAATTTGTGAGGGCCACAGTGGTCAGACATGTATATCTAGAACGTAAAACACTATAGAGAATTCTTGCATGAAAACCAATCCTTTAAAATTCCTTCTCACTCAATGCAAAAATGTACATAATATCTGACATAGTAACATAGTAGATGACGGCAGATAAAGACCCGAATGGTCCATCTAGTCTGCCCAACCTGATTCAATCTAAAAGTTTGTTGGGTTTTTTTTTCTTCTTCTCCTTAGCTATTTCTGAGCAACAATCTAAATCTCTGCCCGGTACTGTTCTTAAGTTCCAACTACTGAAGTCACCATCAAAGCTCATTCCAGCCCATCTACACCCTCCCAGCCATTGAAGCCCTCCCCAGCCCATCCTCCCCAAATGGCCATATACAGACACAGACATGCAAGTCTGTCCAGTACTGGTCTTAGTTCTTCAATATTTACTATTATTTTCTGATTCTAGATCCTCTAGGTTCATCACATGCTTTTTTGAACTCCATCACTGATTTCATCTCCACCAACCTCTCTCGGGAACGCATTCCAGGCATCTACCCCCCTCCATAAAAAAATTTCCTTACATTGCTCTTGAGTCTCCACCCCTCCGACCTCAAATTATGTCCTCTGGTTTTACCATTTTCCTTTCCTCTGGAAAAAGATTTTGTTCTACGTTTAATACCTTTCAAGTAGTTGAACGTCTGAATCATATCTCCCTCCTCCAAGGTATATATATTCAGGGCTTCCAGTCTCTCCTCATATGTCTTCTGGCTCAAACCTCCTATCATATTTTTATTGCCCTCCTCTGGTCCACTTCAAGCCTTTTTGTGTCCTTGGCCAGATACAATCTCCAAAAATGAACACAATATTCCAAGTGGGGCCTCACCAATGACCTGTACAGGGGTATCAACACCTTTGTTCTTCTACTGGTTACGCCTCTCTTTATACAGCCCAGTATCCTTCTGGCAGCAGCCACCATCTTGTCGCACTGTTTTTTCGCCTTTAGATCTTCAGACACTATAACCCCAAGGGCCCTCTCCCCAACCATGCATATGAGCCGCTCCCCACCCAGCATATATGGCTCCTTCCGATTATTAATCCCCAAATGCATTACTATACATTTCTTAGCATTGCATTTTAGTTGCCAGATTTTAAACCATTCCTCTAACTTTTGTAGATCCTTTTTTATGTTTTCCACTCCTTCCTCGGTGTCTACTCTGTTACAAATCTTGGTATCATCGGCAAAAAGGCAAGCTTTCCTTCTAACCCTTCAGCAATATAATTCACAAACATATTGAACAGGATTGGCCCCAGCATCGAACCCTGAGGGACTCCACTACTCACATTTCCTTCCTCCGAGCAACTTCCATTAACCACCACGCTCTAGCGTCTGTCCGTCAAACAGTTTCTAATCCAGTTCTCCACTTTGGGTCCTAACTTCAGTCCTTCAAGTTTGTTCAAGAGTCTCCTATGAGGAAACCTGTCAAAGTCTTTGCTGAAATCTAAGTAAATTACATCTAGCATATGTCCTCAATCCAGTTCTCTGGTCACCCAATCAAAAAATTCAATCAGGGTTCGTTTGGCATGATTACCTTTAGTAAAGCCATGTTACCCTCGGATCCTGGCAACCCATTAGATTCTAGGAAGTTCATTATTCTTCTTTCAGCAACACTTCTATTATTTTTCCAACACCCGAAGTGAGGCTTACCGGCCTGTAGTTTCCCGCTTCATCCCTGTGATCACTCTTGTGAATAGGGACCACATCCGCTCTTCTCCAGTCCTCAGGAACCACTCCCATCTCCAGAGATTTGTTGAACAAGTCTTTAATAGGACCCGCCAGAACCTCTCTGAGCTCCCTCAGTATCCTGGGATGGATCCCGTCTGGTCCCATCGCTTTGTCCACCTTCAGTTTTTCAATTTGTTTATAAACACTTTCCTCCGTGAACGGCACAGAATCTACTCCATTTTCTAGTGTAATTTTTCCAGACAATCTCGGTCCTTCTCCAGGTTTTTCTTTCATGA